>NC_053442.1:22792083-23092083 GCF_007990345.1 Gossypium hirsutum | reverse complement strand
GTTTTCAAAAGTAATAAGAACTTTTATAACTGGATCATAATTAGGCTTGGCATAAGTTAATGTTTTTTTTTAAAACTAAGAGAAGCCAACTATAGTTTTTCTAGGAAATAAGCAAATGTTTAAAAAAAAGAAGTTTTTGAGAATTTAATCATTTTCTTTAGTTGGCCATTTTGGTGGCGAAATGTAACTCCCTAACCTGATCTAGTACCACCAAATGTAACTTCCCAAACCTAGCCCATACATTATGACTGAATTTTGAAGATTACATTAGTCACCGAAATGGCCAAGTAAATTTGTTCAGTTGAAAAACCATTATTTTGGGTCAATTTAGAAAAACTTAGCATGGTTGCCTTAGGTTTATTAAAAACATCAAATTATTAGGTCATCTATAATTTATGTTTGGTTTATTATAAAGTCGTGACTTTTGAAAAAAAAACTGATTTGAATCCGTCATCAAGCCTTTAAAAACTTTATTTTACCGTTACGGAGCGAAAAAGGTGTTGCTTTTGGTTTTTGTTTTTGTTTAAAATTCCATGATTTAAATCATATTAGGCCAACTATTAAATTTGGTCGGTTTTCATCCAAAAATTCCATGCATGCAAAATCTCAAATAAAAACAACCCATACCACAATCCATACTTACTAAAATTTACAGTCCTAAAAATAAAACCAAAATAAATAAAGTAAAATTTTAAAATACTTTATTAACTGAAAATCCAAGACGAGACCTCTGTAAGCCATGTTCGATCCTAATCTTGAGGGTTATTTGTAATGAGTAAAGCAGGGGGTGAGCTTAAAAAACTGAGTGTGAGTCTAAGCAAAAATACGCATTGCATAGGCATACAGTTAGTCAATAAAGCATACAATTATCATAACAGATCATACAATTTGTCAAGGCATTGCAAAATTTGTATATGGAATGCTTATATGAAGCAGTGCAATAGTCCTACCCATCCATCTACTATACACCACGAGTTTCCCTAAATCCGTCATTCGAACACCGAAATAGTAAAAGTTGTAGCTTAATGTGGATAAACCACCAGTAGCAATATGTAGTAAAACTGTCAATAATTTGCAAACATGCTGCCATTAAGTTGCGATAAATATTGGTAGTCCAACAATACTCTAGGACGCAGATATACTGCTAAACAATAATATTGCGAATAAACCGCCAGTACTCCTCGAAACTTCTCCGTCACCCATCAATTACCAAACTCATGCAGTGCAATATGACATATCATGCTAATCAATAACGATATCAATAACAGTGGCATGCTTAACATGCTTTCAATTTACCAATTTCAGTGGCATGCTTTGTATGCATTCAATATACAAAGTAAGATTCAGTGGCATGTTTATTCATGGAATCAATAAATAATAACACATCATACAATACAGAAAACACACAATTAGTAGTTTCTTTCGGCACTTACACATTTACTTAATCACAATAAAGGCCCTTAAACATTTAGCCATTATCCTTTTAGTAATTACCTTAATCGGCAACCCCTAAACCAACTCAATGCCATTCGGCCAAGCACAAATCAATATGTAAAGTTGATAACATGCATATTACACAATTTTCAATAATCATTAAACACTCAAAGATAAGACCCATGCCTGATTAACGTGAAAATCAAATACTATTGCTATACTGCGGCTCCTACGCTTTAGATCTGACTAGATCCAATTTAGATCTGTACCCAACAGAGAACAAACATTAAAAAAACCCTTAATCACCCATATAGGGTTCGACCAAAGTAGAGAGAAAATTAGCTTTTTAGATATGAAGTTGGGAATTATCACGTACTCTATTTTGGCTTACAATGGAATTGTGAATAGATTTTCAATGTTATTGTTGATCTATATGGTTTGGATTTGGATCTTGATCAATCAAAACATAAAAATAAAATGACATGCGAGATTCAGCCATTATATTAATTAATAGGGAGGAAAACGATGTAGATCTGATAAAAATAAAATAAAATAATGCAGTTATGCTTTTCGATTAGATTTGTGTTATTAGAAAAAACAAGTAGAAGAAAAGGAACAAAGGGGGCAGTGGCAACTAATGGAAGAAAAAAGGGAAGAAAAACAAGCAATTGTTGGCAACAGTGGTAGGCAAAACACTGGGCAGCGACACAAGGGGGAAGAAAAAGAGAGAAAGAAAAAAAACGAAGAAGAGTAGAGAGCAATAGAAGGGGCGACAACGGAGGAAATAGAATGAGAAAAAAATTGACAGAGAGCAGAAAAATAATATTTATACCTAGGGTTACTAGGTAGGGGTGGCAACTAGGGTTTTTGGGCAAAAGTACAATAAATAAAAATCATACAGGAGAGGGGAATCAAACTCAAGTCTCAAGGAAAACTCCACTAACTCTTAACCATTAGACCAGTAACTCAATCTTACTATAACCTTACCATGTTATCAATAAGAATTCAGGATGTGACAATTTTAGTGGCCAATGCAGCCTTTAGAATTTGGGAGATTACATTTGGTAGTATCAGAGTCAAGTTCATAAACTCGACTTTAGGTTTTAAGTGAGTTTGCATGCATGATTTTGAAAATGTACACTTTGGGAAAAACCATGCCACAATAGTTTGAAAAAAATGTTGTTTTTGAAAATGAAATTCCAAGACTCCAATGTCAGTTACCATAGTACTCTTGAAATTATAGACAAACACTAAGGTTGTAATGCTTAAAACTGTAGATAAGCATAAAACTTTAGACTTGGAAAAATAATATGAATACCCAAGGTATGGGAACTCGTGGTATGCGAACTTGAGGAGTGCAACATCGACCAGCTCAAGCTGAGTCATCTACTTCTCAAAGGCATTTGCCTGACCTTGAGACGAATGACAACGTGGATGTGCCTACCACTGAAGGCGAAAATCAAGAGACTAAGGATGATGTAGTGTCCCAAGCAATGTTGGGAGTTTTAGAAAGGTTTTTTGAGACTATGGTTGAGAAGACCAAGATAATGGAAGGGAGTAAACTCTTAGAGCGTGAGAAAAGGAAAAATAGTAAAGTAAAAAATAGGTGGGGTTCTAGCTCTACTGGCCCAAATCTATAATCTTTGAAGCAGGTCAGAAAAGGAAAACCTTAACAGAATGTTGCAGCAGCGGGTATTAGAAGATCTATTGGATCAACAAGACTTCTAGTTTATAGGTATTGTAATAAGCACCATCCGAGCAAGTGTTGGAAACAGTCAAGTGCATGTTTGAGATGTGGCTCCACTGAGCACCGTGTTAAGGATTGTCTATGTCGTCCTCCTTGTAACACCCTACACCCTATACCCGGTCTAGTCTCTTGACCCGAGCTATAAGGTATTACATTTGTTAAACATCATCAAGATCTCAAAATAACCTAATCCACTTGCTAAATAACAACCAACATATACATAACTTTTCATGCCATAAGATTCCACAACCATTCATTTTATTAACTATTTTACCTAGAGAACTATTGTAAATTAACTTTGGATATACGGGAAATAATACTCATGCAAGTTTCCAATCGGGACATTCACCATTACTCGATGCTGCTCACACAAGCTGTCGAGAATCTGCAACAAATGATAGATTCTTGCCATCAGTATGGTACCCACCATCGGTACATAGTACCTAATAATATAACAACAACACAGAGTTCCTGATAATTGTAACATTGGTACAAAGTACCTGATAACTATAATCACTAGCACATAGTGCCTGAAATACCCTAATAAAATGTCATTTGTATCCTAATCGCTCACTAAGCTCACACGGGCCTTAATTCATATCTCATACTTTTTTCATATGTTCAACTTGATCATAAGCATTTCACAGGATTATACAATCCAAATCATACATTTACATTTGACATACTTTACAAATCAATTCTTCATTTCCATATCCATTACTTACCTCAATACACCATGTCAAATATATATATAAACACTTATGTAATTTGAATTCAAACAATCAATAACTGAAATAAACCTAATACAAACTTATCTAAACAAACAAGAACAGACACCAAATCGAGGATTACTCAATGACTTTCCCTTTTCCGCAGTTATCGACTGGTTAATCCATTTCTTGATATATATATATATAATAATTTAACTTAATCAACCAATTCAAATAATTTAAAATATCCAAATTCATATATTTGAACCTTTAACAACATTTAACATTATTACCCTAAAATTTTACCTTTTATTCAATTTAGTCCTAAAACCATAACATACACATTTATTACAATTAAGCCCAAAAATCTTCTGTGGAATTCTATATAGTCCCTTAACAGCCTATAATTAATTACATTTTACAATAATTACATGTTAAATTAAATCTCTATCAATTTGGTACTTAAACTCAAAACTAACAAAAATTTCTTTACAACATAGCCCTATTTAATATAAATTAGATCTCTATCAATTTAGTACCTAAACTCGAAACTAAAAAAAATTTCTTTACAAAATAGCCCTATTTAATAACCAAACTCTTAAATCTATCATTCAACTTCATAAACATCTAAAACCTTGAATGGAAATTTTCAAAACCTTTAATAGTTTTACAAAATAGTCCTTGGGTAAGTTAGATTAAGCTACAACGATCTCAAAAATATAAAAATTACTAAAAACGGGCTTGAAAACATACCATGCAAGATGTAAAAGTTTGGTTGAACCCTAGTGTTCTTTATCAATGGAGAAAACGGTGGTAGAAGGTTGAAGAATATAAAAATAAAATGGTTATTAAACTTTATTTTAATCTTATTACATATTAACATTATTTTAACATAAATTAACTTATAATTTTATGTAAACATCATTCAATAATCGTCCGCTTAAATTACTTAAGGTTTAATCACCTTAAAACCCTCACTTCATGTTTTTACAACCATGAGGCACATATAAACTAATAGCGATTAATTTTTTCAACTTTTATGATTTAGTCTTTTTTTACTTAATTAACTATTCAAATACCAAAATTATTGGACCAAATATTAATACGACACTCTAATGACCTCATAAATATTAAATAAATAATATTATCTAACTTACTGGTCGAAATTGTGGTCCTGAAACCACTATTTTCGACACCACTGAAAACAGGTTGTTACAACTCTCCCCTCTAAAGGAGTTTTTATCCTCGAAAATCTTATTAGGGAAAAAGGTTCAGGTATTGCAACTTCATAGCTTCTTCAGGTTCCCAAGTGGCTTCTTCAACACGATGACATTTCCAAAGAACTTTTACTAAAGCTATCCGTTTATTTCTTAATTCTTTAACTTCTCGAGCTAGAATCATAACAGGTTCCTCATTGTACGTCATATTAGACTCTGACTCTATTTCGACCGGAAAGATCACGTGGGAAGGATCCGATCTATATCATCGCAACATTAACATGTGAAAACATTATGAATCTTTTCAAGCTCTAACAGAAAAGTCAAATGATAAGTTACCAATCCTATTCTTTTAAGAATCTTATACAAACTAATGAATCTCAAGATTAGTTTTCCTTTTCGACCAAAACAATGAATTTTCTTCCAAGGTGATACTTTTAGGAATACTTTATCACTAACCTAAAATTCGATGCCTTTTCTTTTCAGATTTGCGTAAGATTTCTGACGGCCAGAAGTAACTTTCAAACAATCTCGAATAATCCTAACTTTATCTTCGATCTCGCAAATCAAGTTTGTACCAGAAATCTTTCTGTCACTTAATTTAGTCTAGTACAACTAAGTTCTACATTTCCAGCCATATAAAGCTTCGTACGGTGCCATTTTAATGCTCAACTAGTAACTGTTGTTATAAGAAAATTCAACTAACAGAAGAAACTTTTCCTAGCTGGCTTCAAATTCAAGAATGCAACATTAAAGCATATCTTCGAGTACCTAAATTACTCTCTCGGATTGACCATCGTGTACGGGTGAAAACCTAGAAGTAAATCTCGAATCGCGATCAGAAATGATTGACAATGGTACACCAAGCAATTTATCAGAAATGATTGACAATGGTACACCAAGCAATTTGACAATCTCAAAAACATACAATTCTGCCAACTTCTTGAATGAGTAATTTGTACGTAAAGGGATGAAATTTGTAGACTTGGTTAATCGATCAACTATAACCCAAATCACATCTTTCTTTCTTAATGATAATGGTAACCTTGACACAAAATCCATGGTGACCAGTTTCTATTTCCACTCGGGAATCAAAATAGGCTGTAACAAACCAGATGAAATCTAATGTTCGAATTTTACCTATTGACACACAAGGCATTTTGATACAAACTCAGAGATCCCATGTTTCATTCTCGGCCACCAATATATCTATTTCAAATCATAATACATTTTAGTACTGCTTGGAGGAAACAAATAAATGTTGTTATGAGCTTTATTTAAAATATTTTGTTTCAGTTGTGAATCATTAGGTACACACAATCTGTTACGAAAATATAAGTTACTATCCGTACCTAAACTAAAGTCTCCATATTTGTAACAGCCTGCTCGAAGTCTCCATCTTTGGTTACTATTTGGTGTATAGATGGTAAATTAAGGATAGATTTGAGTAAGTAAAGTATTTTTTCTAGCTAAGTATAAAATTTTGTGTACTACGCCATTTGGCGAAATCCTAGTTTGGCAAGCTCTAAGGTTTGGCAGGCTCTTTTATTAAGTATCTGCCCAACCTAAATGCTTTGGGCAAAATCATTAAGTTCACAGTTATTTAGATTTATTTATTATCTTTATATGGTGATTTAGTTAGTCCAGTTGAAATAAAGTTAGAATAGAAATAGACTATTGTAGATGATAAGACATAAATTTTGTAAAGTGCATTTAATCATGTGAATCAAGAGAGTTAGTAAAATTATCTAATTTTTTCACTAATCATTGTTTCTGTGCTTAAGAATATAAGGATAGCGGTAATCTTTCTGAACACCTTTTATGTTTTCTTTTTCTTTCTTGATTTCCTCTAAAAGTCTATGAAAGAATTAAGTTTAGAGAAGCTCTTCAAAGTCACAGTACCTAGCTAACATATACGTTAGTACCCACTTACTGGTAATTACTGATGAACCCTTAGGTTATCACTGAAGTTATTTGTGTTTTTCGTACTGCATGTATTGATGTTAGAATGGTGTGTAAGGAAGGAAACTTCCTGATTTTGGATTAAGTGTTTTTTATTCTTGTATGCATGTTCAGGTTTGATAGATTGATGATCTAATATGCATAAATATATTTATTTTAGCTTAAGAAGCTAACGAAGGTCCAAGTGATAAAGGCAAAGGAGTTGCTTGGTATATTGTGCTAGAATTTCTGGTGAGTTCCTTCTTACTTCCATGTATTGTACAGTTCTTTTTTAAATAATTCGTATAAGATAAGTAATCCTCCTCTGTAATGGATGAAAGGTGTATATGTGGATAATGAATATCCAAAGTCATCAGTCTTAGTTTAGTCTGTCTATGATATAAAGTAAGCGACATTATTCATGTTTAAGCAACTACAATCTACTTCTGTCATGTATGATACGATTTGATTTGACCTATGGTGATGGAGTAGAGGAGATATGTTTGTGTAGCCTCCGATAGGGCAACTATATTGCAAACTGGATTGACAGATCACGATAAAACATGTTGTTCTGAATGAAAATGATATAATGTGTTAAGGGGGTGAACATATGAAAATGAGAATATATGATATGGGTTTTCTAATTTATGCTAAATTGGCGTACATTATACGCCCAGGTGTTAAGTAAGTTGGCATACTTAGTATGTTTGTTTTCTGTATGTGGCATTGGGCGTACTATGTTCATCGTATGTAAAGGTTTTTAAAAGGTTCAGTTGTGTTGTAAGTAATGTTATGTATAATTTGTTCTTGGAACTCACTAAGTTTATATGGATTTACTCCATTACCTTTTCCTTCTTAGGCTTGTTGACTGAAGGAAGACATTGTTAAAAGGACTACGCCAGAATGTAGCTGCTATTGTGAACTGACTATTTTGTTCTGTATCATGCATAACTCTTAAGGGTCGTGTATAATTGTATTTTGAAAAAAATTGTATAAAGAACTTCTATTTTGAAAAACTCCATCAATATCTAGATTTAAATTTATGTATTTTGTTTAAGAAGTTAATATATTTGAACTTATATGCTAAATGGCTTGAACGTTATTTCAAACTGTTAATGATTTCATTCAAACTTCAGGAAAACCACAACTATAATATGTTTATATGTAAAACTTAGTAATAATTTTATAAAGCTTCTGCCAAATTTTTTTGCTCTAATTTAGTTTGATTTTTAGTAATGACACATCAAGCTCGGATTCTATCATATGGCCAGATTTGGTGTGTTACAGTTTTCAACCATTTTTCATTTAGCTAAAAAATTCGGATCATCAATTTGCAACTCCTAAAATGTCTATAAAAACAAAGGTTAGACCTCAGCTTGGCTGGAATAGATTCATCACGATCCAATTTTAACTGAGCATTCATTGATCACAATGCAAAAAGAGATTTCTAGCTCAAAACATCAGCAACGACATTTGCTTTACCTAGATGATAGTCTATTACTAGATCGTAATCTTTTAGTATTTCAAGCCATCTCTACTGTCGCAAATTCAATTCTTTCTAAGTCATTAAGTATTCCACACTTTTATTGTCAATATAAATGTAACACTTCTCGCCGTACAAATAGAGTCACCAAATCTTTAATACGAAGACAACTGTAGTCAACTCAAGGTCGTGTGTCGAGTAATTCTTTTTGTGCGTTTTAAGCTGTCGTGAAGCATTTGCGATAACATTGTCATCTTGCATCAGAACACATCCCAAACCACTCAGTGAAGCATCACTGTGAATGACAAATTCTTTCCTGCATTCAAGCTGAGTTAACACTGGTGCCTTTGTCAACATAGTTTTTAACTGTTCAAAGATTTGTTGGCATTTATTGGACCACACAAAACTAACCTATTTCTTTAATAGTTTCAACATCGGTAATGCTATTATTGAAAAGTTCTTAACAAAAGGAAGATAATATCCAGCTAAACCCAGAAAACTACGTACCTCAAAAACATTTTGTGGAGGCTTCCAATTCAAAATAACAGAAATCTTACTCAGATCAACTCGTATACCTTCCGCTGAAATCACATAACTAAGAAATCCAAATTTTATAAGCCAAAACTCACATTTTCTAAACTTTGCGTACAATTTTTTTCACACAAGGTCTGTAATATGGTTTTCAAGTGTTGTGCATGCTCGGATTCATTTATGGAATAAATCAAAATATTATCAATAAAAACAACAACAAATCTGTCGAGATGTGGCTAAAAATCCCTATTCATCAAATCCATAAATGCTACAGGTTATTAGTTAATCTGAAAGGCATTACTAAAAACTCATAATGTCCGTAACGAGTTTTGAATGTTATTTTTGCCACGTCAACATCTTTAACTAGCAACTGATCAAATAAGTCGTCAATACCAATAGATATTTATTCTTTATTCAGTTTTTGGTAATCTATACACAATTTCATCAATCCATCTTTATTTTTCACAAATAGTACAAAAGCACCCCAAGGTGACACGCTCGGCCGTATAAAACATTTTTCCGTCAATTCTTGCAACTAAGCTACTAATTTGTTGGAGCCATTCTGTACAGAGCAGTCTCAGGCACTAACTATATAGCAAATTCAACTTCTCGTTTTGGTAGTAATCTTGACAAATTTTTAGGAAATACATCGGTGAACTAAAAAAGTTTCAGTACCTGATCAACTTACATTTTTTATACTTTGGCATCCAGAATATAAGCTAAAAATGCATCACAAAATTTTCGGATCAATTTCTGTGCAGATATTGCCGAAATCATATTTGAAACACAATCAAATTTATAATATTTAACATAAATCAATTCATCGTTCTAATATCTCAAATTAAGTTATTTCTGTCTACAATTCATTACAGCATCATGTACTATCAACCAGTCCATTCCCAAAATAAAATTGAACACATTAAAAGGCAGTAACATCAAATCAGAATGAAAGTCATAGCCTAGAATTCTCAGTGGGCACTGTTTGTAAGCTAAATCAACTATGACACTTTGACCTAAAGTGTTTGTTACTTTGACAACAGAATCAATTGATTCAACCGATAAATTCTTTTCTGTTACCAACGTAGAGCATATATATATATGAATGTGTTGACCCAAGATCAATTAATGCATACACAGTAACATCAAAGATAGAAAATGTACCAGTAATGATATCAAGAGCTAAGGCCTCCTTTCGTGCATGAATCATATAAGCTTTGGCAGGAGCTCAAGCTTCAGATCGAACCGCTGTGTCTTTTATCAAGCTTCTATTGACTCTAGTCGTACCAATATTTCCTGGGAGTCTGCCCTTTGTAGGAGTAACAAGAGGTTTCACATTTTGATCTCTATTCAATTCAACTCAATCTGGAAAGTCTTTCTTGTAATGATCTAGAGATCCACAAATGAAAGAGGACCTGTCTTTTAGTCTACACACCCCAAAATGATTTCGACCACAATGGCAGGGTTCAAACATCATTTTGCGTCTACCACTGGTTTCTTTCCTTCTTCTAATCTAATCTTTTGTTGACATAGCGTTGGATTACTTCCTTACTGTCTGCAATAGTCCATCCGATTTCTTTTTTGTGTATCCTCATCACGCTTAATAATGCCCTTTCCTTTTTTATGGATAATTCTACGGTAATACTTACAAGCAACATATTCTGCTCTTTCAAGTAACCGTCTTTCAGATGATTAGGTTAAGGTTTCAATTCCAGAATAGGTGGGAAGGAACCATTTTAGTTATAGTTGGATTTACCTATTCTGGTTGTTTCTTTCTTTTACGCCACCAGTTGAGTTAAAGGATTAATTCATTGTTTTCTTATTTTGGATCATTGATAATTTCCTCCTCTGTCTCATCCTCATTCAACTCAATTGATTTCAACACTTCTATTTTTGAATTATTGGTTACTCCTTTTTGAGACGTACTCTCTGCTGCTTAAACAGTTTCTATCTCCCGATTCACACCCCATGTGTGCTCATTGCTACTAAATCTTTCCAGTACAACAACTATTTCTCGTCCCATTTTTGTCCAAATACTTCCTCCAGCTATGATATCAAAATTTCGTTTACTTTGTCCATCCAATCCATCGTAGAAATGTTGCAATTATAGTACAAGGTTAATGCCCCTTCCAATATTGACCAAATAATCAGTTTAAATATTTTTCATGCTTGTCCCAGTGTCTCAGTAACATCTTGCTTGAATTTAAATAACTCCTCATATGTGTTGATTACTATAGTCATTGGTACAACTCGACGTAGAAATAATTGTACAAATTCAGTCCAAGTAGTGATAGTGTCTGGAGGTAGTGCAACTAACTAAGCCTTTGCTTCTCCTTCTAAAGCAAATAGGATTAGTAACAATTTGATAACTTCTATCGACACATTGGCGTACATAATTGTACTACATGTGTGCTCAAAATGTTAGAGGAAAGTGATGGGTCCTTATCTTTGTAACTACTAAACCTAAGATTTGAATAAATCCATGTTAGTATTGCAAGGTTCAATTCAAAAAGGGTATTCTTAACAACAGGTTGAGTAATACTAGGCTTTAACCAGTCCATTTCAATGGGAAATGCTTCTAAGACCTGCATCATTTTTCTAAATTCAATCAAAAAATTAGTCAGAAAGAGGTATGTTACAGGTTGAGTTTCATGGGGTTATTCTTACAAACTTACCTTATGATTTTCTTGCCGCAAGTTTCATAACTTTGCACGAACGCTACCACCTTGAACAAAAAAGAGTTATTAGTAAAGAAAAATAGAAATTAATAAAAAAATTAAAATTGTATCTATAATTTAAAATTTTCTTTATTATTCTATTAAACATAAAAACTAAAATTAATTTAGTGGCATTACCTCCCCGGTAGGTAATGGTGCCAACAACTTGATCACCTTTGGACGTGCTAACATCTAAAGTGTAAATCCTATAACCAAATATTATCGTTAGACAGTTTTTGCAAGTATATAGATCAGGTTGTAATATAGATTTATACAACGAAGTATTTGAGTACTCCAAAGATCGTACCCAATGGAGGCGAAACTAAACTAATCTTAACTCTTACGTTAATAAATTTAATTAGTAATATAATTAAATTATATTATGACGAATCCTAAGGTGATGAAAAATCATAGTTTATAAAAATAACTAAAATGCATAAAGACAGGAAAGTAATTTGTAGACTTTATCAATTCCGAGGACGGATCGCTTCGGTGGTCATAACTAGCTCCTATTTCAGATTCTATTCAATCAACTAGTCATTAACCTAGCAAGATCTCTCGATCTTCCACTAAACTAATGATTCGGCAATAACTACTTATCTCTCGACCTCATGGTCTAGATTGGATTGGGGTAAAGTGTTCACGAATAAACAATATCAATTTTGGGTTCATTCCCATCTAGATGACTTCCTAGGGTTGTTAGGTTTAGTGGTTTTAAGTTCTTCCTATTCCAACCAACTGACCCACTAAGAAACCCTACATAGAAGTTAATTACTCCCAAGTCCACTCATTAATCTCCCATAAAAGGATTAGATCCTCATGGATCGAATAAACATCATAAACTTGATTGAAAAGATGAACATAAATAAAAGATCAATAATAGAGTTTAAGAAGAATCCTGATATATATTGATAATCGTGTGAACAAAAATCCACAAAGAGTTTATGAATCCCCAAATCGAGTTCCACATGAATGAAAATAAATACTATTATATAATTAAAAATTAAAAAAAAAACCTAAGTACAAAATAAACTAAAGAAAACTGAAAACTCTAACTAAAACTAAATGAAGTCGTAAACTAAAACTTGAATAAAAGCGGTTTATGAAGTGTTTAGATTCGTCTATTTATAAGCTTAGGTTTGTTCGTCGTCCATTGACCTATTTCGGTTGATTTTTTGCATTAAAGTTTATTGTGTGGACTAAAATGCCCTAGGCTCATTAATTCTTTGCCACATTGATGGCAGTTTGCGAGATGAGGCTTGATTATAGAGTTGTGTCGCAACACCCTCTAGTTGTGTCACGACACTGAAGGAAGTTTCTTCCTTTTGAGTGTCTGTTCACTATGTTGCGACATTGGCACTTTGTGTTGCAACATCGCAGTTAGTCTCATGTTCTTATGCCTCCGAATGATGTCTTGCACACTCATCGAATACATTAGCCTTCCTTTAGGCCTAATTTGGCCCCTAAGGTCATATAAATGTCTCAAATTACAATTTTTATTATTTATTAACTAAATATGAAAACTAAGTAAAAACATAACTAAATTGCTTTTATATGAGCTCCTTAAGTACGAAAAATGGTTTAATTTACTACAACAAATTGCGCAAATCACTCATCCTTTCAAATTTAAATTCAGTGAATTCATCAAGTCCGTCTCAATAGGACCAACTAAACTCTACGATAATAACTCATTAAAAGTAAGAAACTCAACTTCACATGTCGGTGAATTCATCATGTCCGTCTAAATAGGACCACCTAAAACATGAGATATGAATTCATTAAGAGTAAGAACTCAACCTTATGCATGTACATCATTTGCCACAGGGATAGGTAAAATGTACACTATTAGTCTTTCCATGGTTTCGTTTGACCACATTGAACTTAGAACACTAAGTTGTGTATCCACCATGAATTCCTTAACCATTAGGCTTAAAACCCATCCCCCTAGATGAATCAATAACCATTTTCCTACTTAACCCTTTGGTTAGTAGATCAACTAGGTTCCTTTCAACCCTTACGTACTCCAAAGAAAATGCTTCATTCTTTATAAAATGTCTTACAGATTCATATCTTATTTGAATATGCCTATTCTTACCATTGTAAGCTTGGATCTTAGCAACGAAAATTCCTACTTGTGAGTCACATAATAGAGGTACAAGAGGTGTTGGTTTTTCTCATAAAGGAATATATACATGTAGATTCCTAAGCCACTCGGCCTCTAGCTCGGCTAAGTCCAGAGCTATAAACTCTGATTCCATCATTGAGCGAGCAATACACGTCTGTTTAGCAAATTTTTAAGAAATAATTGATTCACCCAAAGTAAAGACATACACGCTTGTAAAGCTAACTTCATCATTATTAATTACCCAGTTTGCATTACAATATCCCTCTAGGATTGCAAGGTATCTGAAAATTTTCAATTTCCAAGTAATAATACATTTAAGGTATTTAAGCAAACGCTTTAAAGCATTCCAATGCTCAATGTTAGGATTATGGGTATTTCTACTTAGTCTATTAACTACAAAATCAATATCAAGTTGAGTGTAGTTCATCAAGAACATAAAGCTTCCAATAATTTTAGCATACTATGATTAAGAAACACTATTTCCTTTATTCTTTATCAGTTTTATGCTAGAATCAAAAGGAGTTTTCCCAGGGATTACATTAAATCTATTAAACTTCTTTAACACTTTCTCTATATAGTGATATTGATTTAAAGCAAATCTCTTTTTTGATTTAGTAACCATATCCCTTAAGGTTACATCTACCTCTCCCAAATAATTCATATAAAACTTAGTAGATAAGAATTTTTTGGTTTCGTTAATGTCTTTTATGTTAGTGCTAAAAATTAACATGTCATCCACATACAAACTTATGATAATACAATAAAACATCTTAGAATATATACATACATCTACACCATTGACAATAAAACCAAAACTAAGAATAATCATATGAAATTTTTCATGTCATTGTTTTGGAGCTTGTTCGAGACCGTACAGATATTTTCTGAGTCTACAAACTTTATCTTCCATACAATGTGCCACAAATCTTAGAGGCTACTCCATGTAGATCTCCTCGTCCAAATCACCATTCAAGAAAATTGCCTTCATATCCATTTAATGTACTAGAAAATTGTAAATGGAAGCTAAATCATACAAAACATGAATGGTTAAGATATTAGTCACATAAAAGTATGTATCAAAATAATTTACTCCAAATTTCTTAGTAAACCCTTTTACAACTAGTCTTGCCTTATACCTCTGTATTGATCCATCTAGTCTAAGTTTCTTTCTAAAGACTCGTTTATTTCTAGTAGGTCTAGAACGTCTAGGCAAGTCTACTAGTTCTCAAGTGTGATTAGACATAATAGACTCTAGCTCATTCTTAATGGCATCTCTCCAAAAACTAGCATATATTGATTTTATGGCTTCATCGTAGGTTTTTGGATCTTTATCTATAAAAAATGCATGAGCAATAGAATAACTTATCAAGTCTAAATCACTAACCTTAATTACAAAGGAAGTAAAGAAATCAGGTTCGAAACTAGTGGTTGTCTTTTACTCTTATTAGGTTCAACATCATTATTATGAACGTCTCTATTATGTGTACTAGAGGAAGAAATATGCTCATCTAATGTATATCAATACTTATGCTAAACTTATTTAAAGGAAACACATTCTCAAAGAAAACAACATCTCTAGATTCACATATAGAATGCTCATGCAAAGACATGAATCTATATGCAACACTATTTAGAGCATACCCTACAAAAGTAACATCAATAATTTTAGATCCGATAATGCCCTTTTTAAAAGCAAGCAAGTCTATTTTGCTAAACACCCCATACTTTTAAGTATTTCAGATTAAGAGCATAACCTTTCCACAACTCATATGGGGTACGGTCTAATTTTTTATGAGGCACTCTATTAAGAATATGGTTTGCAGAAAGTACAACCTCCCCCACATATTGTCAGGTAACCCAAAACTTAGTAGTAGATCATTCATCATTTCTTTTAGAGTTTTGTTTTTCCTTTCAGCTATGCCATTCTAATATGGAAAAATAAGGAGTAGAAAACTCATGAATAATGCCGTCTTTCTCACAGACCTTTTAAAGAAATTGATGTCATATTCACTACTTCTATCAGATTTCAGACATTTTATTCTCCTATCAAACTATTTTTCTACTTTTGCTTTATAAAGAAAAAAAGTTTTATCATCTTCATCCTTTGATCTTAAAATATAAACCTTTGTAAATCTAGAATAATCATCTACAAAGGTGATATAGTAGCATTTTCCACACTTACTTTGTGTGTTTTTAAAGTTTTTTAGATCAGTATGAACTAACTCTAAAAGTTTAGTTTTTCTATTAGTAAGAGTTTTAAAGGAAGGTCTAGCATGCTTGGCTTCAACACAAATCTCGCATTTATTAAAGCTACTATATCTAGATTAGGCAGTAGATTAATTTTTAAGAGCTTTTTTTTAGAGAATGAATATTCACATAACCTAATCTAGCATGCCATATATCAAGGGATTCAACAATACAAGCAGAAGTGGTGGCTTTATTATTAAGCATAGTCTCAATCACAAATAAACACCCACTCTGATAACCTTTCCCAACATAATCTCCATTATGGGAAAGTACAAGTTTATCAAATTCAAAGATTGATTTTATACTTGCCTTATTCAGTAATCCACCACTAACCAAATTTCTACACAGTACATAAAGAACATTATTCAATGCTAATGATTTGCCAGAAGTAAGTTTGAGTAAAATCATTCCTTTACCAAGTAAGTTTGAGTAAAATCATTCCTTTACCAAGTACTTCTGAACTGCTAGAATTACCCATGTAGACTTGTTGATGTGATAGACATGTTTAAACAATAGTAGAATTTTACTTCTAAATTGTTGGAAATATACTACTGCAAAATGAAATAGTTAGCACTGACAGAATAAATAAATTGAATGTAAATAAATAGAATAATCACTGTGTCGTGGAAGAACCACTGCCTTAGAAGCAAATCTGCCCTAGCCGATGTAATCATGTAGTGGACGTCACCCCCCAAGGTTAACATAGTACTTCAATATTTGTACTCCCGAATAAAGAAGGTGGAACACGATTGGTATTGCTGTTCTCAAAAGTATTCGAAAAATAGAGTGGAAACTAAAGCTGAAAACTTGGCCGAAAATTTGACTGGAAAAGTTTTCTGAACAGAAAACAGGTGAGCTAAGAAAGGCAAAAAAGATATTATTGTTTTCTTGTTGTAGTGGAAAAATGAGAAGAATGATATTCTATTTATATTGTTTTTTGAAGGAGCAAAATGGTAAAATAGCAATGTAAATTTCCAAAATAGAAGAGGATTTTCTGCAACAGAAAAATTATCTTGAAAACAAAAAAAAATATTTTTGATAAAAGAAATAAAATTGTATTAAAAAATAAACATGAGCAGATGTGTCATAAACATGTGTTAATACGAACACAGACCCGGTGGCAACGCATGTGTGTTAGGCCTTAAACCCAATTTACTCAATGATAGTAAGAGGCAAGGCTATATTTAAATACCCTTAGAAACCGTTACTCAACCAATGTGAGATTACCCATTTTGCATTACCAACAACATGTACGAAGGATCAATACTAGTTTTGGAGTCCATTTTTGATGATTTTGAGTTTATGGCATTAGAGGTTCGTAATTTAATTATACATATATGTGTGTAATAGTCTGATTATATGGCAATGATGGTATGTTATGGAACTTATATGATGTATATATTACAAACTATGAGTTGCTTACATGCCAAGTAAGCTTATTTTGATGTTTGAGTTGGTAATTTTGTGGTCATGTTGGTAGTCATATGTGAATGTGTTTGATAAGCATAAATGGTGTTTGAAACATGAATTCTGGATCTAATAAGTCTTGGAAATGATTTGGTAGTGTTTAAGGCCAAAATAAGTCATTACAGGGTAATTTTTGTAGTGCAGAGTTAAAGGTTCGATACCTCTACTCTAGCTACCTGTGTCTAGCAAACAAAATTTAAATTTCTACAGTAACAGATTTAGGTACCGATACCTTAGACCATTGGTATTGATACCTAAGCCCTAAACAGGATTCCTACATTGTTTTGTTGCAATTAAACCCTTAGGAACTTGTACCTAGCCTCGAACACCTCTGGATATTTAGGAATTGTTTTAAAATGCTCTCAACTTGATTTTACAGTCTTATAATTGAATTGCTTTAAAAGGTTTGTTATAAACGGCGTTTATTTTGATTTATTAATGCACTTCAATGTATATGATTAGCCTGAGTTGTTCAGGTAACAAATGTGATATTTTGTACTCGGATCAGGCGACTGAGTCGGGTGTGAAGTGCCACATATTAATTTTTAATTAGTTTTAAAATAATATATTATAATTCATTATTAAATTTGTTAAATATAATTAAAATATATTAACTTATCTGAAAATATAATAAAAAGAAAATTTCAAATACCATATTAAAATATTGATATTTTGTAGTTCAATAAATATTTTTGATAATATTTAAAAAATTTCAAAATATAATTAAAACATTTATACTATTTTCAACGTACAACGTAATTTTTACATCATGTAATAATTATTTAAAGTAATAAATAATTTAAATTATTAAAATATATTAATTATTTTGATAATTCAA
This sequence comes from Gossypium hirsutum, assembly GCF_007990345.1. Classification (NCBI taxonomy): domain Eukaryota; kingdom Viridiplantae; phylum Streptophyta; class Magnoliopsida; order Malvales; family Malvaceae; genus Gossypium; species Gossypium hirsutum. The sequence continues at coordinate 23,073,629 of NC_053442.1, read as the reverse complement.
ATATAATACTTATAAAAATTTCCTCTTATCAAAGCATTTGTTAAAACAATAAAAAAATTGATATATTGTAAAATAAACTCTTCACTATTTAATTTTTATTTTAAAATTTTTAATAGTCAATAAATTGACTATAATAATTTGTAAATAATATATAATTAATATGTAGCAAAAAATATCAAGTAAAAAATAAAAAAAAACATTTTAAAAATGAGTGTAAAAACTTTTTTAAGTAATAATTTTTAATTAAATTGTAATCATTTTTAAATATATAATTATTACAAAATTTATTTTACCTCAAATTTTTTAATTAATATTTATAAATTAAATATTATAATTATTTTAAGTGTCAATATATAAAAATAAAAATATTTTTGTGAATTCAAACATTTTTTAAACTCATATTTTTATATATATGATGAAAAATATCTTATCACTGTACCGTTGGTTATTTTTAATATTATAATATGATGTACATATTATATATATATTGAAGAATGTACATGAATATATAATTTTTGGTTGCTGTGGAATGATTGTTTACTCACGAACGTGGTAAAGGTTCATAGGGGTATGTCTGAGGATGTGCATTGCCTTTGGTGCGGGTTTGCTACAGAGACTGCTATGCATGTTGCTCGGGATTACCACTTTGCGAAAGGGGTGTGGCACTCCATCGTCCTTGGGTCATGGACGAATTCTTTTTTATGGCTCGTTGCAGGGGTGGCTTCGGTGGAACATGCAGAATAGGGGCAGCATAGAATGGATGGATAGTGAATGGCCGGTGCTGTTTGCTATTGTTTGCTGGCGCCTCTGGAAGAGCCGGAACGAGTTAGTTTTCTGCAATTCCAGCAGCAGCATAGAAGAGTTAGTGGCGTCGACTGTTGAATGGGCGCGTAGCATGGCTAACATGAGTCTGCATGAACAGCTATCGAGTGGCTAGGCAAGTCATCACTGCTGGCGCCCGTCGGATGTGGGCTGGTTTGTTAGGAGTAACAGTTTCTGTTATTAGTTAGTAAGTTGTTAAGTTTTCGGTTAGTAGTTACTGGTGAGGTTGCATGTACTGCATGCATTAAATACCCCTTGTAATCAGCATTATGAGATATGAATGAAGAATGATTTCATTAAGTTGTTGAAAGTTTAGCATGGTATCAAGAGCCAAATTTTTTTTTCTCATCAAATAGTTTTGTTGTTTTTTTGTTTTCTCATGGAGCCAAGTGCAGATACTCCGCATAATTCTTCAAAAATTTAGGTGGAGCAACTCAGTCGCAGGATCTTGGCGTTGGTGGATCTTCAACCGTTCAATATTTTACCAAGCATGACACGGTCAAACTTGCAGACCATAATTTCTTGCTGTGGAAACATCAGTTGTTGCTGATTCTTGAAGGATATGGGCTTGAAGGCTTTGTTTTGGGCACGGTTTCTGTTCCTCCTGCTGTTCTTGTAGAGGCTGATGGTCGTGCTGTTGATAATCCTCGTTTTCTTGTTCATAAGAAACAGGATAAGTTTCTTGCTGCTTGGCTTGTTTCGACTGTCACGGACGAGGTTTTGGTTCATCTAACTGCAGTTAAAACGAGTCTTGATATTTGGAACACCATTGAAAGAAGGTTTGGCGCTACGTCGAATATTAAGATCTCGAGTATGCGTCATGCATTATACTCGATCAAGAAAGGTAGTTTAAATGTTAAAGAATATTTGCATAAGGTCAAGACTCTTACTGATAGCTTAACAGCTGTTGGCAGTGATGTTACGGAAAAAGAGCAAGTTAGTGTTATTCTATCTGGGCTTCCCATTGAATATGAGTCTATTCGTGTTTTTGCGTCTGCGGCTTCAGTTTCGTTGGACTTGCTGACTGATATGCTTCTTGATTTTGAGGCTAGACAGTTGGTTGTTTTGTTAGAAACTCCTTTGTAGGCAAACTTAACTAAATATCAAGATGATGCAGATAGTTCGAAACCTTCTTATGCTCAGGACTCAAAACAAGGTTTTCGTGGTTCGACTCGCAGTTGGTCGCGTGGCAGAACTAGAGGCACTGGTCGAGGATGGTCTCGTTCTAGACCACAGTGTCAACTTTGTGGTAAGGTTGGTCATATTGTACAAAATTGTTATCATCGATTTGATGAGAATTATTTTGGACAAAACCCTTCAGTCAATTTTCATCAAGTGCACGAGTTTGCTCCTTCCTCCACGGCTTGCTCTTCTGTACTTAATTGTTCTGGTTCGTGCTCTCGACTGTCAACTTCATCGTCATCATCAGCTGATCAAACCTGGTATCCAGATTCTGGTGCAACAAATCATGTTACACCTGACAGATCCGCTCTTATGTCAGTGACTCCTTATACAGGTGCAGGTCAGGTTGTTATGGGCAATGGTAAGTCAGCACCTATCGCTAATATAGGATCTTCTAATATTCTGGCTGGCTCTAGGCTTCTTCATCTTCAGCGTGTGTTACATGTTCCTACAGTGTGCAAAAATTTGTTATCTGTGGGACAGTTTGCAAAAGATAACGGTGTCTTTTTTGAGTTTCATCCTTTTCTCTGTTTTGTGAAGGACATTCAGACAGGGAAGATCCTTCTCGAGGGCCACATGCATGAAGGTCTCTACCATTTTCAGCTGTCCAAGTCTACTCTCGATAGTACAAGTTTTCTTTCGAAGCCTAGTTCGTGCTCAATAAACAGTACCCAACTTTCCTCTGCAGTTTTATGGCACAATAGACTTGGACATCCGTGCTCTAATGTCTTGTCTCAAGTGTTAAATCTTGTAAAATCTCGTTTGTACAAAATAGTTTACCTACTATATGTACGGCCTGCCAAATGGGCAAGGCTCAAAAGCTTCCTTTTCCTACTTCCACTACAGTGTACAAGATTCCTTTTGAGCTTGTAGTTTCTGATGTATGGGGGCCAGCTCATGTGCCTTCCAATGGGTTTTGCTATTACGTGTCCTTTGTTGACATGTACAGTAGATATACTTGGATCTACTTTCTTAAAAATAAATCTGAGGTTGCTTCTTGTTTTGCTAATTTTCATCAGATGGTAAAAACTCAATTTGGTTGTTCTATCAAGATGTTCCAAACAGATGGTGGGGGAGAATATCGTGTTTTGACAAAAGAGTTTTCTCGACTGGGTATTCAACATAGGGTTACTTGTCCATACACCTCCGAGCAGAACGGAGTGGCTGAAAGGAAGCATAGACAAATTGTTGATATGGGATTATCTCTTCTAGCTCAATCTGGTGTACCATTGAAGTTCTGGTATTATGCTTTTGCACATGCTGTTTATTTAGTAAATAGACTGCCTACCTTAGTTTTACATCAAATGAGTCCGTATGAGAAACTTCATGGTAACAAACCTGACTATACTACTCTTCGGGTGTTTGGCTGTGCTTGCTATCCTGATTTGAGACCTTTTCAGCAATACAAGCTACAGTACAGGTCAAAAGTTTGTGTTTTTCTTGGGAGTACCCCGAATATAAAAGGGTTTCGGTGTCTTGTTGATGATGGTAGGGTGTATCTTTCTCGGCACGTTCGGTTTGATGAGGAAAGATTTCCGTTCCATGGTGGTTTTTGTTCAAAGTTCCACAACAATGTCATGAAGGACTCTTGTAAACAGCAGACCATGCTCCCTATTATTATGCGTCATAATTTTCCTGAAACAGGTTTAACACAAGCAGACACACGATTGGTTAGGACATCTCCAATGGCATGTTCTTCAGTTCCATCACATCATACTCCTCCTTGTTCCTGCTCGTTAGGTGGTATCTCTCTTCCAACAGAGGTTTCTCCATTATGTGGTCCAAATGAGTGTCGGTCAGAAATTTCGTTGACACATGGACAGAGTGAATGTCAAGTTGAAGCTCCTTTGAATGTTAATATACACCCCATGCAGACCCGTTCAAAGAATGGAATTTTTAAACCGAAAGTTTTAGCTTCGGTATTGGCTGAAAATGAGCCTTTGACGATAAGTGAGGCGTTTCAAAGCCCGGCATGGACAGATGCTGCTAAAGCGAAATATGATGCTTTGCTAGCTAACCAAACCTGGGATCTCGTGCCACTACCTAAAGGACGACGAGCCGTTGGTTGTAAATGGATTTTTAAACTGAAGAAACATGCAGACGGGTCTATTGCTCGATATAAGGGTAGGCTCGTGGTTAAGGGCTACTTGCAAGAAGCTGGTATCGACTTTCAAGAAACATTCAGCCCGGTTGTTAAACCAACTACGATTCGGGTTGTACTTGCCTTAGCTATGTCGTCTAGCTGGCCACTTCGACAGGTAGATATAAATAATGCCTTTTTGAATGGCGAGTTGAGTGAAGATATCTACATGGTGCAGCCCCCGGGGTTCGAAAAGCGAGGGGCAAATGGTGAGCAGCTAGTTTGCAAGCTTCGGAAAGCCTTGTACGGTCTCAAACAAGCACCACGGGCGTGGTTCAATAAGTTGCGTGAATTCCTGGTGTCCATGAAGTTTGAAGTTTCCAAAGCCGATAATTCTCTGTTCATTTTTCAAACCAAGTCCCAGTTGATTTATGTGTTGATATATGTCAATGACATTATCATTACTGGGAATGATACTGTGTTCATAGGTGATTTTGTTACTCAATTAAATGCCAAGTTTTCGTTAAAAGATCTGGGGAAGCTAAGTTACTTTCTTGGAGTTGAAGTCAAGTACACTACACAAGGGCTGTTTCTCACACAAAGAAAATACATTTTGGATCTTCTTCAACGTGCATCTATGGAGAAGTCAAATAGTTTACCTACACCAATGGTCACCACCGGTCATCTTTCTGCTAATACTGGGAGTCCTGTTGAAGATGAAAGTCATTATCGAAGTATCGTTGGTGCTTTGCAATATGTGGTAATTACTAGACCCGACATAGCGTATGCTGTTAACAAAGTTTGTCAATTTATGCATAAACCTTCGGATTTGCATTTCAAAGCTGTGAAAAGAATCTTAAGATATCTACAAGGCACACTGACTTATGGGTTGAAGTTTGTTCGTTCGTCGAAGTTTTTACTTGAAGGATACTCGGATGCTAGTTGGGGTTCGGATGTAGATGATCGGCGGTCCACTTCAGGATTCTGTGTGTTTCTTGGAGGGAACCCGATCTCCTGGAGCTCAAGGAAGCAACAAGTGATCTCTAGGTCAACAGCAGAGGCAGAATATAGAAGTGTTGCTCATCTCGCTGCAGAATTGGTTTGGATTCGGTCATTACTGACTGAGTTGCATGTTCCAGTTCCAAGGAAAGCATTGATATGGTGTGATAGTTCAGCTGCTGTTGCAGTAGCAGGGAACCCGGTTTTACATTCAAAATTCAAGCACGTAGAGATGGATTTGTTTTTCGTTAGAGAAAAAGTTGCAGATGGTGTACTTCAAGTTGGCCATGTTTCGGGATCAGACCAAATTGCTGATGTTTTGACAAAACCTTTGCCAGTGGGAATTTTCACTAAGTTTCGAGATCTACTTTGTGTTACTGATACAAGTCAAGAAGCTTTTGATGAGAAGAAGAATTGATAAGTAAGGGGCATGTTAGGAGTAACAGTTTCTGTTATTAGTTAGTAAGTTGTTAAGTTTTCGGTTAGTAGTTACTGGTGAGGTTTCATGTACTGCATGCATTAAATACCCCTTGTAATCAGCATTATGAGATATGAATGAAGAATGATTTCATTAAGTTGTTGAAAGTTTAGCATGGTTTAAGGTCAACGCAAACAAGGCGTGCTCGAGTAGCGGTAGGGCAGCTTTGGTGGGAGGGGTTGCTCGAGAGTTGGTAGGTGAGTAGCTGGTTGGTTTCGCTATGAGGGTTGGAGGATTGTTGGCTTTTCAAGTTAAAGCCCGAGCTGCATACAAGGGTCTCTGGTTTGCTTGCGATAGGCGTTTAGAGGAGTTGAACTAGAAAGCAATAATACGCTTCAAATAATGACTTGTCAGAAATGTGACAAGTTGATCAGCTATACCAACGTTCATGACAGGTTCAGATGAGATATGCTCGGCAAATACATAAGTAAAGATAATGGCTTCTCTCTACTGTAAGTATTGACATCAGTCGTGTGTTGTCTCTATACTATTTTGTTTTTGCGAAAGGAATTTAAAAAAAAATAATAAAAAGGAGAGACAAAAAGGTAATTGATTATATTAACATCACAAGTCCTTTCAGTTGTCGGTCGAGGGACATTTATAAATTTCTTTTTATTTTCTTAAGTTCTCAAAATACATTTTTTAATATTATTAAACATCATATAGTAATTGAAAAAAGAAAAATTAATATAAAAAAATTAGTTTGCTGACTTTTGCAGTGCGAGGGTTAAACTTGTGCTAATAAATATATGCTATTTTATATCTATTTTTAAAAATAAATTTTCAACTTAAATGGTAAGCAAACATTACACCAAAATAGGCTTTTAGCGGCGTTTGGATAAAAAACGCCGCTAACGATCGATCATTAGCGGCGCATTACGGAAAACGCCGCTGAAAATAAGCATTAGCGGCATTTTTGAGAAAGCGCCACAAAAAACCTAAGCCCAACGACGTCGTTTCTCGAGCTTTCGGGGATTTAGCGGCGCTTTCTCCGGGCTTTAGCGGCGTTTCTGCAAAAGCGCCACAAAAAAACCTAAGCCCAACGACGCCGTTTTATGAGCTTTCGGGGATTTAGCGGCGTTTAAAAGGAAGCGCCGCTAATGCTCAGGGCTTTAGCGGCGTTATTGGGAAAGCGCCGCTAATGCTCAGGGCTTTAGCAGCGTTTTTGGGAAAGTGCCGCAAAAAACCTAAGCCCCACGACGCCGTTTTCTAAGCTTTAGGGATTTAGCGGCGTTTTTAAGAAAGCGCCGCTAATGCTCAAGGCTTTAGCGGCATTTTTGGAAAAGCGCCGCAAAAAAAACCTTGAGCTTTCGGGGATTTAGCGGTGTTTTTGGAAAAGCACCGCTAAAAATATTTTATCTTAATTGGTTTATTCATATTAAATAAAATTTAATTTATTTCTAATTGAATATTTAAAATCTTTAGAAAAAAATAATGACACGTAGAAATAATTTGAAATAAAACACATGGAAAAGTTAAAATATTATTATTTAAAATAATTGTAAATGAGATAATAATAAATTTGTTTAGGGTATATGATTTATTTAAGATTTAAGGCCGATTTAGGAGTTCATATTTTAAGGTTTAGGGAGTATGGGTTTAAGGATTATGGATTAGGGGTTAGGATTTAAGGTTTAGGGGTTAGAGGGTTAGGGGTTTATGGATTAAAAGTTAGGGATTCAGGGGTCGAGTTAGGGTTTTGGGTTTAGATTAATTATTTTTTAATTTATATTTTAAATATGTTCTTATATAATTGTAAAAGAGATAATAATAAATTTGTTTAGGGTTTTTAGTTTAGGGTATATGATTAATTTAAGATTTAAAGCTGGTTTAGGAGTTCATATTTTAAGGTTTAGGGAGTATGGGTTTAGGGATTATGGATTAGGGGTTAGGATTTAAGGTTTAGGGGTTTATGGATTAAAAGTTAGGGATTCCGGGATCGAGTTAGGGTTTTAGGTTTAGATTAATTATTTTTAATTTATATTTTAAATATGTTCTTATATAATTGTAAAAGAGATAATAATAAATTTGTTTAGGGTTTTTAGTTTAGGGTATATGATTAATTTAAGATTTAAAGCCGGTTTAGGAGTTCATATTTAAGGTTTAAGGAGTATGGATTTAGGGATTATGAATTAGGGATTATGGTTTAAGTGTTGAGATTTAAAGTTTAGGGGTTAGGGGTTTAGGGGTTAGATGTTAGGGGTTAAGAGTTAGGGATTTAAGGTTTAGGGATTCAGAGGTCGAGTTAAGGTTTTGAGTTTAGATTAATTTATATTTTAAACATGTTCTTATATAATTGTAAAATAGATAATAATAAATCCAATATATTGAAATTATGAGTTAATGATAAAATTTTATACAATTAATTAATGCTTTTATATTTAAAAAAAATGTAATCTAAACCATTTTGAGAGTACTTTTTATTTTATTTTATAAAAAATCAATTTATAAAAAATAAAATAAAATAATTTTAGCATAGCAAAACGGTGTCATTTTATTCAAAATGAAATAGCGGCGTTTTCTATAAAAACGTTGCAAAGAATAAATCAATTTATTAAAAAAATAAAAAAATTTTAGAATAGCAAAACGACGTCGTTTTGTTCAAAATGAAAAAATTTTGCGGCGTTTTATAAGAAGCGCCGCTAAAGGTAAGCAATAGCGGCATTTTTAAATCAATTTATAAAAAAATAAAAAAATTTTAGAATAGCAAAACAGCGTCGTTTTGTTCAAAATGAAAAAAATTTGTGGCGTTTTATAAGAAGCGCCGCTAAAGGTAAGCAATAGCGGCGTTTTCTATAAAAACGCCACAAAGAATAAATCAATTTATAAAAAATAAAAAAATTTAGAATAGCAAAATGGCGTCGTTTTGTTCGAAATGAAAAAATTTTGCGGCGTTTTATAAGAAGCGCCGCTAAAGGTAAACAATAGTGGCGTTTACGCCGCAAAGAATAAATCAATTTATTTAAAAAATTTAAAAATTTAGAATAGCAAAACGGCGCCGTTTTGTTCAAAATGAAAAAATTTTGCGGCGTTTTATAAGAAGCGCTGCTAAAGGTAAGCAATAGCGGCGTTTACGCCGCAAAAAGGTAAGCAATAGCGGCGTTTACGCCGCAAAGAATAAATCAGTTTATTAAAAAAATAAAAAAATTTAGAATAGCAAAACGGCGTCGTTTTGTTCAAAATGAAAAAATTTTGCGGCGTTTTATAAGAAGCGCCGCTAAAGGTAAGCAATAGCAGCGTTTTCTATAAAAACGCCGCAAAGAATAAATCAATTTATTAAAAAAATAAAAAAATTTAGAATAGCAAAACGGCGTCGTTTTGTTCAAAATGAAAAACTTTTGCGGCTTTTTATAAGAAGCGCCGCTAAAGGTAAGCAATAGCGGCATTTTCTATAAAAACGCCGCAAAGAATAAATCAATTTATAAAAAAATAAAAAAAATTTAGAATAGCAAAACGGCGTCGTTTTGTTCGAAATAAAAAAATTTTGCGGCGTTTTATAAGAAGCGCCGCTAAAGGTAAGCAATAGCGACGTTTTCTATAAAAACGCCGTAAAAAATAAATCAATTTATTAAAAAATAAAAAAAAATTAGAATAGTAAAACAGCGTCGTTTTATTCAAAATGAAAAAAATTTGCTGCGTTTTTATGAAAACACCGCTATAAATAAGCAATAATGACGTTTTTTCTTAAAACGCCACAAAATTCATTATACCTAGAAAAAAATTTGGCGCTGATTTTTCCCAAATTTCCCCCCTAAAACCCCTAACTTTGCAAACAAAATGAAAAAAAGAAGAGGAAAATGGAGGTACCAAAGACGATTCAGCACAAAAACTCTCTAATATACTTACGAGTTCTACCGTTTGTTTCCCTGGAAAATATATGAGACTTAATATTTTTATTTTGTTAGTTTATTTGTGTGTGTATTTCATCTTGTTGTGTTCATTACTCAGATCCCTATTGCTTTTATTTCTGTTCCATTTTTCCTCTTTTTTTCTCTTATATTTTAGCTAGAAATCGACGATGCCAGAAGAAGCTAGAAATCGACAATGCAAGTTACTGCTGTTCTCATTGCTGCTGGTAACAAGTTATTGCTTAAAATTCATGGTAACAAATCTACTTCAAAGGAAGTTATTCATATTCCTTCGTATAGAAGCGAAGTTTTTTACGGTGGAACTTGGTTCTCCAGCTCTCGTAAGTTTGTTCCCAGTTTTGTATTTGCCATCTATACCAGGTTTACCTCTCTTACTTCTCTTCGTCTTCATCTCCCTTTCATTTATTCTACCAAAAACGCCTCTTACTTGTCATTTTTTTTTCTCACATATCGTGCAAGACTCATTTTTATTATGAGTTTGAAAAGTAACATAAGTTTGAAAAGTTTGAAAAGTAAAACTCTTTTACGTTCCCTCTGGGCCAAGAGAAGGATTCAACTCGAACCCAACAATTTGTTGCATTTCTGGATACACTTCATCTTTCAATTTCATCAGTTACCAAATTTTATTTCTCAACGGTATGTAAAAAGGCTTTCTTTTCTTTTTTGTTTTGTTTCATGGATGAGTTCCCCCCCCCCTCTATTCATTTCAACCGAATCAGCGTCCACTCCACCAATTTCTAAATCCGTAACAGTAACAAAGAAAATACCACTAATACACTGAAACTGCTACATCCTCTGCCTTTGTTGTATTTTGTTTGTGTGTATGTAAATAGCATAAAGTTGGGGGTCTGTTGGTTTCTTATTTCACTTTATCTGATTTCTCTCTATATGTCTCCAATTTTCGAGATCTGTGGATTTTTTTTTCTACATGGTTTCACGGCATTTTTCTGTTGTTGCTGGGTTTTTTTTATTCAACCATTAAGAAAAACTTTGACAGATTTTGGGTGAACGTAATCGTTGAGAAGAAGAAAAAATGAACCAGCGCTGTTTCTTTTATTATCATATAGGAAAAGCTTTGATGAGGGATTAGAGATAATAGGGGATAAGAGGGGATGAGAAATCTTGGCCGGCCAACCATTTACTAAATGAAAAACTATTTCTTTTTTGATGTTAAAATAAAGTAACATATTTATTTTCATTTGTAAATTTCCGTTGCACTTCCTCTATACGAACTTGGAGAATTGTAAGTTCTAACTTTCTTTAGTTCTTTGTAGGGGCTGTACGTGATTGTCTTTACAAGTCGCCTTTGAAATTATAACAACAATTGGTTTATGAATTTGGCAGATACATTAACAGTTGTGCATTAAGTGGTGAGATCCCCTCAACATTTGCTAAACTTAAAGAACTGCGAACTGTGTAAGAAAGACTCCCTAATGTTTATATAGGAGATTTCAAGGGAACTCTTTTGAAGGTCCAATACCATCCAGTTTAGGAAATCTAACAGTACATTAGAGTTCAGCTTGTATAATTTGTTTGGATTCTTTCTGTCTTGAAGCAGATATTACTGAATCTAAGCAGCTTTTGGATAAGCTGTTGTGGTGAAGTATAATGGAGCTTTGGGAAAGAATATGGGTTTCGGTGGTCCCGAGTAAGCAATTATCTAACTTCTGGAAGTTTGATACTTATTTTTTTTCCAAGAAAATAGAAGCATTTCTTGATGATTCCATAGTTATATATTAAAGACTTGCCTCTACATAAATGAATATAGTTTCTGTGACATACATATATTTATATATGCTTTTTATATATGCCTCTACATTCATATACTTATATATGCTTTTTATATTGTATTGTGCCAAATAAAGAGAATAAAAGTTTTAATTATTGATAGATTCTGCTGCTTTTTTATGTACTTTTTATTAAATCACTCTTTAATCAAATGTATAATTATAAATTATTAAATTTTACTATAAATAATTATCCTTATATAATTAATCATTTTAGTAAATTCTCCAACTATCAAAACAGATCACTCCACCATCCCAAGTCAAAATTTTGTTAAGGGTAGGAGTTGAGAGAGGTAGATACTTTGATGAATATTTTCTTTTACATGATAATTATATACTTCTTTAAGTTTGTTTTGGATGTTGGGACAATGTCAGTTGATGCCGAAATTTGATAGTGTTGCAAATTGAAGTGTTTAAGTGCTGCAAATTGAAGTATTTAGTTGCTGGAAATTGAGATGTTTTATCGCTGTAATTGAGGTGTATAAATGTTGTTAATTGATATGTTTAAGTGCTGCAAATTGAAGTATTTAGTTGCTGGAAATTGAGATGTTTTATCGCTGTAATTGAGGTGTATAAATGTTGTTAATTGATATGTTTAAGTGCTGCAAATTGAAGTGTTTAAGTGCTGCAAATTGAAGTGTTTAGTTGCTGCAAATTGAGATGTTTTATCGCTGTAAATTGAAGTGTTAAAGTGCTACTTTCCATTGTCACCTCCCCCATTTCTTTATGCATCAATAACTATACTAATGAAATCAAGTACTACAATTATATATTATTACAGATGGGGGTTGGAGAATACGATCAAAGGGAAAACATCAGATATAGTGATTCCCAGCCAAGCAGTGGCTTCTTAGACACCCAACATTTTGCACAACCAAACATGACCACAACTTTTAAACCTACATGTTGAGGTTGCTACACACAAGTAAGTCCCTTCCTTTTTTAGTTTATGTGCTATGTGATGATTGTGTTTTAAAATTTAACTTGTTTTAGTTCCTTACATTCTTATAGGATTCACACTCAAGGAGCAAGAAACATCTCAGCAACTCATTGGGATTGAGCAGTCAAAATTCAGAATCAAGTGACACACAAGAGCTAGATTTGGAGCTTGGACTGTCACTGTAATCAGTAATTTTTTTTTTGCTACTTTAAATGCATGCTCATGGAACTACATTTTATGCTTTCCTAGAATTGTAAGTTCAAATAAGGTGTTGATCTGCAATTTATAGATTCAACTTGAGCAAGTTGATATGAACTAGTTTCAATTTTTTTAGAAATGTTATGTAATCAAAGGCAATTTGACTTGCTGCATGAGATATAGTGAAAAACTTTTATCTTCTTGTTCATGAATTTCCATTTTAATACGTCTTCAAATTAAATTATACATTTCTTAATTGGTGGAATCTCACTTTTGCTGTTGTTGCAATCTTTAACCAAAGAATTATGTATGTACTGATAACAGTTTTAAAGGATTTGTTTAAGCAAGTAGAGGGATTGGCATTTTTATAATAATTCAGGATAGGAATGGAGCAAATCTAAAGAATGGAGTGGCGTTTTTATAAAAAAAATTATTTTTCGTGACCTTTAGTGGCGTTTATGGAGAAAGTGTCGCTAAAGGTCTTGCTTTTTAGCGGTGCTTCAGGAAAAAAGCGCCGCTAAAGGTCTTGGTCTTTAGTAGCGTTGGGGGAAAGCGTCGCTAAAGGTCATTGTCTTTAGCGGCGTTTGTGGGTAAAGGGCCGCTAAAGTTAGCGACGATGTCGTCAACGGCGTTTTTTTCGGCGCTTAAATATTTTTAGAGGCGCTAAAAAGCGCCGCTAAAGGCCTTAAAAAGCGCCGCTAAAAGCTTGTTTTGGTGTAGTGAAATATATGAGAAGATAAGTGATTGTGATCATAAATTTGTTTTCTTTTTTCGAAATCATAAATTTTTAATAAGTAAAAAAGTTAAAATTGGTATTGAATTAAATAATATTAATACTTTTGTGTTAAATTAATAAATTTTTGTAAAAGTAATAAAAATAAAATTTAAAGCCGTAAATATTTGAAAGTAAAATTAAAACGTGAATAGATTACAACGAAGTTGATCTTTTTCCAACATCTGACATAAAAATAAATAAAATATTGTTATATTATTTATGTAAGATCTTTTAAATGTGGTTTGTTGTGGAATGCACTGAATTGCATTCAAATGCAAGGAGGTTTTGTATTTCTATGGAAATTTACTTTGTCGGTTATTGTGGTTTTAGGATAGTCTTGAATTTAAGTTATTTTAGATTAGTGTTTTTGGAGTTTTTTTTGGAAGACATGATTTTAAGTTTGGGTTTTTTATGTTTCGATTATTGATTTTTTATGATCTAATTAAGTTGGGTTGAATCGGAATTATGATTAATTGAGCCAAGTTTCCATATTTGAGTTAGTATAAATTCTTAAAAATGAAATAAAATTTGTCACATAGAAAATTTTTCATATAAAATTTGAGTTTTGGGGTTTTTTTTTATTATTTTGATAAATGATTTTTATTTTGTCTTTTGAATTTTTTAAAAAGTTTTAAAGTATTTTTCATGAATATTAAAAATTAATAATTTTTTAAGTAAATGAAATCAATTACTAACTCTTGTATTGTATTTCTTTAAAAAATATTTTTATATAAAAACTATTTAAAATATAAAATCTTTAAGTTAAGATCATAAAAAATTAAAATTAATTATAAAATAAAATTAAAAATTCAGTTCCGTTTAATTCGAATATCCATATGTCGAAACCATTTTTTTTGAAAACAAAAAAATTTTAGGTTGTCGACTTAAAAAAAAGAAAATGAAAGTTGGGAGTCGCCACCAATCTCTTATTAAGGTGTGATTGGGTCACCTAAAACCGACTTTGGTCTACGAATTTTAGAAGAACGGGTCCGGGAGTCGGTTACGCATGAGGAAGGATTAGCACCCTCATTACTCCCAAAAATTGGTACCTAGTTAATTAATTAATGTCTTAAGGTCGAAAATTTTAAAAATATAATCTTTAGAAACTTAAAACGTTGCATATTAAGACCCTTTTCAATTTAGAGAAGCAAAAATGCCACACCCAATACGTTAGGGCACAACATTCTAATTTCCACCAAAATGAATTAGATCAGAATACTTATACAATAAAACTTTAAAAGAACATCCACTCATCCAAGATTTAAGAAATCACACCCAATACGTTAGGGCACGATCCCTTTAGAATCCCAAACTCGAAATATTTCCTTTACTTTAAAAGAACATCCACTTATCCAATATTTAAGAAATCACACCCAATACGTTAGGGCACAATTCCTTTAGAATCTCAAACTCGGAATATTTCCTTCATGATTTTTAAAAAAAATCTTCATTTCGAGAAATCAATGCGTCACATCCAATACGTTAGGACACAACGTGTTGAATTCCCAATAATGAGTTTTTATTTTTATTAAAAGAATATCCATTTTGAAAAAGTTTGATTTTAAAAATCGAGTAAAAAATGTAATGTTATGCTACATTAAATATATAATGCAATAATAAATACTACGATAGCATAGAAATAATGCAAATATATGAACAAATAAGTAAAATAATGGCCTACAAAATATCAAATAAATGGACAAGATAATAAAAAATATATGTAAACATAAATTAATAGACAAATAACTAAAATAAATAAAAAAAATATACATACATCCATGAAAATATATAAGTTTAAAATAATTAAGATAATATCAAAATTAATAAAACATGTGTCTAAAATATACGAAAAATATTAGTTTTTTTAAGGTGTAAATACATGCAAAAGAAACATATTTTTATATATACATATAATAATAATTTCATAAAAAAATTAGAAATACTGATTTTAAGAAAAATATGAGAAATGAGTAAATTGGGTCGGAAGTAAAAAAACAGGGGTAAATCCGCAAATAAATAAAAGTAAAAGGATTAATTTGAACACGAGAATTACATAGAGGGGCTGGAAGGAAAATTTTCCCTTCTCCTCTAAAACGACGCCGTTCAACTTAGACCCAATTGAAATAAAAATAAATAAAAGGGTAAATTAAGAAAAATAAAAATAAAAAAACTTAATTACAAAAACATTAAAAGGCGGAGGGGCTAAATAAAATAAATAAATAAAATTCGCAGTGGTATCACCTTCTCCCCCTTTTTAAAATCGTAAATAAAAAAAATAATCAGAAGAAAAAAAATATTAAGCCACCTTTAAAAAACTGCCAATCGTTCTCTTTTTTATTCTTCTTCCTCCTTTTTTTTCAACAATGAAGGGAGAAGCCTCTATTTATAGTTGAGCCTCCCCAAATCCAACGGTACATATCAATTACATCAACGGCTGAGATTAAAGGGTATCTACAAATTAAATCTCTAAGATTACAAAATCATATATTCTAAGATTGCATATCATATCTAAGATTATATATCATATCTAAGATTACATATCATATCTAGGATTGCATATCATATCTAAGATTGCATATCCTCAAAAATTATGTTTCCATATGCGAGCCCGGGCTAAAATTGGGTATTACACCATGCTTTTTAACTTGTATCCTACAAATCATCCAAACACCACGGTTCAAATTAATCCTTTAATTTTTTGTTTTTGTGACACCATTGATATTGCAACAACCAAGAGGTCATCATGAGTTTATGCGTATTTAAGAGTGCAATATCCTCTAATTTAAGGATTAGGGAGTTTATGAATCATTTGGACTTAAATTATTTCAATTATATATTATTTTTGAGTTCAAGTCTTTTTAAGTTCGGATCATTCGAGTTTTTTTATCTCGAATTTATTTTTTTGTATCTAGATATATTGGGTATGAATCATTTTTGGATAGGTCATTTTCAAGTTAAGGTTAAATAAGTTTAAATTATTCACTTTTTATAACCAAATTAAGTTAAATTTAGTTTAAATTTAAATTAATGGGATGAAATTTAAATTTAAATAATTGCATCGAATTTAAATTTAAATTAATAGGGTCAAATTTTTAAGTGAGTCTTAAAATTAAAAAAAGGAAATGGTATCAAACTATAGAGAAAAAAGCCCATAAAGAGGCCCATTCCATCAACATAAAGAAAACACACCTTAAACTAAAAAGATAACATCTTTCACTACATTAAAAAAAAAAATTCAAATCTTGATTTTTCAGCCTCCACAGATTGAAAAATCCCCCGACATTCCGATCTCCGATCTCTTCTTCCACCATTTTTTCCGATCTGGGCACCTCTTAAAACCCCAAAAACAAGCAATGGGTAAAGGCGGTTCATTGAGCGACGGTGTCATCAAGAAGATCCTTCTCTCCTACACCTACGTAGCAATCTGGATCTTCCTCAGCTTCACCGTCATCGTCTACAACAAGTACATCCTCGACAAGAAGATGTACAATTGGCCTTTCCCAATCTCTCTAACCATGATTCACATGTCCTTTTGTGCCTCCCTTGCTTTCCTCCTCATCAAGGTCTTTAAAGTCGTCGAGCCCGTCTCCATGTCTCGAGACCTTTACCTCTCTTCCGTCGTCCCTATCGGCGCTCTTTACTCCCTCAGCCTCTGGCTCTCCAATTCCGCCTACATTTACTTGTCCGTTTCCTTTATCCAGATGCTCAAAGCGTTGATGCCCGTCGCCGTGTATTCCATCGGCGTCCTTTTTAAAAAAGAAGGGTACAAGAACGATACGATGGTCAACATGTTGTCGATCTCTTTTGGGGTCGCCATCGCAGCTTACGGGGAAGCTAAATTCGACACTTGGGGAGTGATTTTGCAGTTGGGAGCTGTTGCTTTTGAGGCTACCAGGTTGGTCATGATCCAAATCTTGCTTACTTCTAAAGGGATCACCTTGAACCCCATTACTTCGTTATATTACGTTGCTCCATGCTGCTTTGTTTTCCTTTTGGTCCCATGGGTTTTTGTTGAGTACCCAGTTTTGAAAGAAACATCGAGTTTCCATTTCGATTTCGTCGTTTTTGGGACCAACTCTATATGTGCATTTGCTTTGAACCTAGCTGTGTTCTTACTTGTTGGAAAGACCTCTGCTTTGACCATGAATGTAGCTGGGGTTGTCAAGGACTGGTTGTTGATTGCCTTCTCTTGGTCTGTCATCAAGGATACCGTGACACCCATCAACTTGTTTGGGTATGGACTGGCGTTTTTGGGTGTTGCTTACTATAATCATTCAAAGTTACAAGCTTTGAAGGCCAAAGAAGCACAGAAGAAGACTGCACAAGCAGATGAAGAAGGTGGGAGATTGTTGGAAGAGAGGGAAGGTGAAGGAAGTGGCAAGAGCAGTGAATCTCAGGATTAGATCAGTTCATGGTTCGTATTTCATATTAGGATTATGAAATATGGAAGGATGTTGCAAATAAGGGCTAAAGGGAGATATTTTGATGATATGATCCAAAAAGGGCTTGTATTCAATGGAAAAAAACAATGAGGGGATAATGCATTTTGGGTTTTGGTATGTTGTTTCTTTCTATTTTTTAGGTTTACTTATTATGGCCATTTCATATTAAAAACATCAGGGGTTTGAGATCATATTTGTTTCTTATTGCACCGGTTAATGTAGGTTAGTAGAGGAAGATGAAATCTCAAAGGCCCTGTATTTTGTTTGTTGTTTTTCTTGTTTTCGCTTCCTTTGTCTCTTCTTTTTGTGTTGTTGACAAATGTTTCATTCATGGAGTTTTAATCCTTAATTTATTTATTTATGCTACTTTGTGTTGCTTAGGCGGTGTGATTTTGGCATGTTCCTCTTACACCAATATTGGTATGATGCTTTGAATATGATTGTGGATTTGAGTATGTTGGCATGATATTGATGCTGAGATTGTTATTTTGACATTAACCCAGTTACTGAGTTTGTGGTCAATTTTTATACAAGACCCTTGTACCATGTGGTTTTGGCTGATTTAATCCCTCTACTATGGTTTGATAATTTCAAATCCTCTTTTTCAAATTATGTATTTTCAGACCTAAGATCTTTTTTTCTTTTTTGAGTTTAATCACACGTATATGTTCTTATGATATTGATGCTGAGATTGTTATTTTGACAATTAAGTTTTGATATTGGTATTTTTTATATATATAATTGATTCCAAAATTTGAAAATTATAAACCAAATACCTTTTTCGACCTAATTAATACTTGCGCCACGGTTACTATAAAAGGAAAAATCATTTAATTTAAATTCTTTTCAATTTTCTTTTACTTTTTATTAATATAAAACTTTTAATTAATTAATTTACTTTTTCTTTATTTCCTTTAATTTTTCACCAATGGTTTCTTCTTCTCGCTGCACTATTGTTCACCATCATTATCACCGAACTTTGACCAACCGTCTTTCTCCGTCGCTCAAGCTCCGACCAAGCACCTAACCCAAAGCTCTTCACAAACCTCCACCATTGTCACAACAGTGAACCAACAATACTGTTTGAATATTATTATTGGATATTATCTTTTAAGAATATATTGTATATTATTGTATATCTTTTAGGCATATATTTAAAAATATATTTTATATTTTCCTATCGCTTGTCATGGTATCTGAGCTTCATCACCATCATCACCACCACCTAAAATTGAACATAACTCTATTTTTATTGGGTTTTCAACATCGATCCGGTGATTTTATTACTTCTATTCAATTAAAGTTTGATAATTCCAACGATTGGGCTTATGTTATTCGTATCGCTCTATCTTCTCGGCACAAATTTGAATTTCTTGACAATACCATTATAGATCTTATTCCCCTTACTCGAAGGATGATTAAGGTATCATTCATCGTATGCTTGTGTCTTGGATTCTCAATAATATTGATCCGGAAGGAATATAGATGCTTTCCAATTATGATAATGTGATACATAGAAACACAATGCCATAAAAAATTTGACATGGCAAAGAAAAGAGGCAGAAACGCTACAGCAGCAACAACCAAAGAAGAGTAAGATCAAAATCTGGGTTGTCGGGTTCTTGAATCTCCGAGTCTTCGTTCGAGAATCCCAATGGTGGGAAGGCAAGGAAGACAAAGGGGAAGTCGTTACTAGATTGTCGAGCCAATCTAACAACCAACAACGTAGATGGGATTTAAGGTAGTTTGAAATTTGAGTATTTGTTTCATGATTTTGAAGCAATGTTTGTGAAATCTGAACTAGGGAAGAGATAGAGGAGGCTTTGAGCTTTCTTTTGGTGGCTTTTGATCGATGGTTCGAAGTAGAAGTGCGACGGTGCAACAGTGGAGAGGCTACTAGTTTTTGAAAGAAAGAAAGAAAAACCTTTTTAGGTTTTTTGGAAGATGAAAAAAATTAATTAATTAAATATTTTATTTTTGGTTAATAAAAATTAAAAGGAAGTTAAAAAAGAATTTAAATAAACTTAAAATAATACATGTGGTGAAATTTGAATGGTTGTTTAATACATGTGGCGTAATATAATTGTATAGAGATGCAAAATTTAATGGTAGTTAACCAAGTACCTAAAAATATAAACTTAACTTGTGATTTTAATACAAGTGGCATAATCTATTTACTTCTTGTTGTTTGGTTTTCGTACCAAGAATCATTCAAGAAGATCGAATTTCACTTGTTTTCCATCAATATCTCTCTTCTTTCTCTTAATTAATTATGTCTATTTATATTATTAATCTGGGGCGTGCCTCGCATTTATCGGGCAATTTGCAGGCACTTACCAAAGATAGAGGAGAAATAGGCACGACGTCACGACGTGGAGGACACCGACGTGGAGGACACCGACGTCATGATGAGGGGCAACGTCATGACAAGGGACGTCGAGACGTCGTGATGATGCGATGAGTTCTCCAATTAACGGAGAGGGTAATATCGTAACGAGTATGCATGGGACGTCACAATGACGCGACGTATTCATCAAGTAATACAGTCGTGTTTTTGACAGCCAAGCAGGACTTCTCCTCCTAGTCGAACTCTGATTACTTCAGGTATATTTTAGTTGTTTTAGCCCTTTAAGCTTAGCCTATTTAAAGGGACCTTGTATCCCTGTTTTGATAAGACAATTAAAGATTTAGTACTACAGGGCTTTTCTTTTGGGAGGTGACAAGATTTAGTCGCAAGTGAGTTTTGGTGAGAGTTTTCATGGTAACTATGAAGAAAATTTTCTACCTCTTTTGAGAGAACTCAATGAGAGTTAGGGCTTTATTTTCGGAGTTTGAGTTTGTATGTTTAGTACATTTAGGTTTATTTTTTCCATATTATACTCTCATTTTTTACTCATTTAGTGAAGATTTGAAACGATACATGCACGGATAAGGTGAAGTTTATTAAATTCTATTCACTGAAGCTCTCAATTTTCAAGTTTGGGAAATCAGCAGACTTGCGACGAATTTTTGGATGAGATCCAAGCTTTTCTTGGATTGATATCTCTTCATGGCGTTCGAAGATCTATCTCTTAGCTTCGAAACACATTTTGAATCACTCGATTTTGAGTTCAAAAGCTCTAGTTATGATCGTTTTAGTGAAGACTAAGTGAGTAGAATTTCTGGATGGGATTATGACGGGAATTATGAGTTTTGGGATTTTAAGTCGAGTTTAAATCATATTGGATTCAGGTTTTGGGCTTAATTTTTATTATATATGATCCCAATATTGTATTCATCAGCTCTTATTATTTTATTATTCTAAAATTTTAATAATTATTAAGTACTTTAAGTTATTTAGGAGTTTTATGTCAACAAGAAAGTTTAGTTTAAAACTATTTCTTGTTTAGATTAATTAGATATCTAGTATACTTAAGATTTTTGTTTATATTTATTTAGTTAGCCTATATATAGGCCTTTACATTTTACACAAATCAATCAATTCATTATTATTCAACTTCTTTTTTGAGTTAATAAATTCTCTTTGAGTTTTTCTTTTCAAGAATTTCTCTTGAGTTTCTTTTAGAAGAGTTTTAACTATCTTTTCATATTGTGGGGATCATCTTCAAACTTTTTCATGCCAATTTTTCTATTTTGGAGGGGAAATTAGAGCCGCTTGAAGGGGGTTGTGGATAATTAGTTTAATTTGTTACATTGTGAATAGGTGAAAGTGTGTTAGGTATACAAAATGACTAATAGGTACATGAGAATCATATATGATTGTTTGAATAACAAGTGTTAGTGTATTAATATTTAGTTAATTGTAGTCCATGAACTGAGACACTTAGAGATGACTTAAGACGTTGTTTGGTAGACATTTTCGAGCCAAAAAGACGACCTTAATTTAAAATCCCTAGTGCCCTAATTTTTTAGCCTAAATCCCTATTTCTTGCTGAACCATAATGGATGCCCTAAACCTTAAAATATAATCTCTTGATTTGAGTTTCTTGGTCCCTGCACGAACGTAGACGTCAGGCCATTGATATTGATGGTTAGGTAGATATGACTTAATGGTTTCCAAAATAAAGAAAAATAAGAGTGAACAAAAGGGATAGTATAGTATGGTGAGTATAAGAGTCTTACAAACTTGTGCATAAATGGAAAAAGTCAAAAATTAATCAAAAGAAAAAATTTGAATAGGCTAAAATAGTTGAGCGAGAAGTCTGGAGAAAATAGAAAAGAAAAGTGAGTGAAAAAGAAAAGAAAAAAGTCTTCATTTTTGCACATTAGTCTCACTAGGACAATTGATTTCACTAATACTTTACTATACCTTAGGAATCAGAGAGAAAAAGTAGGTGAGAGAAAGGGATATAAGGTGGTGAGCTAAAGGGTTTAATCGGGGAAGTATCGGGGTCAATATAATGTGCCAAACTATTTTCGTGCTTAAACTGTTTTATTGTGCCTACTCTTTGATTTTTGACCAACCTAAGTCGCAGAATATCACAAGCCATAAAGACCTATGTGACCTAAGTGATACAATTTATGGATGAAAATTGAATGAATTTTGACATGTCTAATGACTTATATTCCTTGAGCATAAATTTATATTTTGTGTACCTGTTTCGATGGATCGATGTACTTAACATTTTTTAATTTGTTTGCTTTGTAATCTTATGAACTAATGTGTGTGATAATGAAGGTTGGGAGCCAATTGTATATCGTATTAGAGTTACTTATTTATTCACATTGCTTTATGTACATATCTCTGAACTAGTCTTTGTATATGACATGCTCAAGCATTGTTTGATTTATTTTCTTGTGCGTGTGTTTTGTTGCTTGGGGACAAGCAACAACTTAAGTGTGGGGGAGTTTGATCTACCACAATTCATTTTGGCAAATTAAGGGCTTTCCAACACTAAACGAGCTTGTTTTATAGCATTTTTTTATGTTTTTATTTAATTTTTTATTTTTATTATCTTATGTTTAATTTATTCAAAATAAGTGTTTTTATGCAATTTTGAGTTATGTTATAACATAATGAGCCACTATGGGCCTAGGGAAATTTAATGGCTCTATCTAGTGTGTCACTGTTTTTGAACTTAAAAGACGAAGGAAGATTGCAGCGTCGCTACACCAGGGAGTGGTGTCGCAACACCAAACTTTGAATTCAAAATACCTAAAAAATTAAGGCAATATTGCGACACTGGGTGACAAGATTAATTTTTAATTAAGGGTATTTTAGTCCAAACAATGTAACTTAATCAGATTTTTGTGTTGTTTAGTAACCCTAATTAGGTCTGATCATAAACTTTATAAATAGACATTTTAAGTCTCCTTTGAGGAGGCTTGACCAAGTGAGTCATTTAATTATTTTAGGGTTTTACTTTAGTTTTTATTTTCCTTTCAATTTAGTCATTTACATCCTTTTTTTGTTGTTTAAATTAGATTCAATTTTGATGTAAGACGTTAATATAATAGTTCTTTGTTATTTTTTTTGTTGATTCCAATTGCAATCCAAGTGGTCTTTGCGACTGTTAAAGGAGATTTCTTTTCCGACCACAAATCGAGATCGAAACAAACTTACTTCTCTATTCCTTACATTTATTTAATTTGTTACCTTGCATGTCAAATATGAGTTTAGGGATTATTGCATCTAGATCCATGAGTAGCCAATTCCCTTAAGGAGATTAATGAACGGATGTGTGAATAATTAACAATTGAATAAGGGTTAAAACACAAGTTAGTTGGTTTAAATTATGTGGGATTAAACCTTAGAAAGTGACACCTCTAAGAAGTAATTTAGGATAAATGAGATCGAGAGATAAGTTTACCGAGTAACTCATAATTTATCTTGGTCAAGAAGGAAAGGCCGAGAGGTAAGCATGTATTGGTCGATTAGTTAAATAGTTAAGGGCTAAGAGGTAATATTTGGTTAATTAATAGCTAACTCAATAGAACTTGAATTTTGAAGTTAAGTGGGATCACTGAAGTGAGTTAATCCTCTGCTTGTTTTATTAGATTTATTTAGATTGTTAATTGGTTGATTATAGTTTTAGATAAATTTTATGTTAGTTTAAATAATCCATTTTAATTTGGTTTTTGATAATATAATTTTAAATCGGTACTATTTAGTCCTATTAGTGTAGAGAGTTAATTTAGGTTTAATTCGACCTCCCTATTAGTGTATGATCCTCAGAATGTTTCCCGAAGTGTTTCATTGTAACACTAATCTATATTATAATTTGACTCGTATATTTGCGGACATCGCTGTTGAATTATTTATCTATTTTGCTGCATTATTTCCAGTCCAGGCGTTTGCACATCTGGTGGCGGTCATCTCCCTCATATCCCTCATGAGTCCTCGAGATTGACCACTCGACTTGTAACAACCTATTTTTCAGTGGTATCAAAAATGATGGTTTCAGAACCCTATTTTTTATTTTTGAGTCTATAAATATTATTAATTAATATTTTCAAGGTTAGTATGAAAATCTATTAAATTTTGGTCTTGTAATTTTATCGAATGGATAGTTAATTAAGGTATAAAGACTAAATTGTAAAAATCTTGAAAATAAAACTCAAAGGGAACTTATTAACTCAAAAGAGAATTTATTAACTCAAAAGAGAAGTTGTTGAATAATAATGAATTGATTGAATGCACACAGCGCAAAGGTCTTTATATAGACTAGCTAAATAAATCTAAATAAAATCTTAAGTATACTAAAACTCTAATTAACCTAAACAAGAAGTAGTTTTAAACTAAACTTACTTGTTGACATAAAACTCCTAAATAACTTAAAATAATTAATAATTATAAAAAAATTTGGAATAATAAAATAATAAAATAATAAAAGCTGATAAATGCAATATTGGGTTCATATATAATAAAAATTATCAGCCCAATATAACTTAAACTCGAATTATAATCCCAGAACTCGTAATTTCCGTAACAATCTCGTTTCAGAAATTTTACTCGTGTAGTTTCACTAAAACAGTCATGATTTGTTTTCTTAAAATTGAAATTAAGTGATTCAAAGTGTGTTTCAAAGTTAAGAGATAGATCTTCAAACGCTATGAAGACATCTTAATCCATAAATGTCTGGATCCCATCAAAAAATTTGTCACAAGTTGACTAATCTTTTCAGCTTGAAAATTGACAAGTTGTTTGATTTGACTTAAATAAATTTCAGCAATTTTGTGCTTGTATCATTCCTCATTTCCTCAAAAAAATTCATCCTCACATACTGGCTTTAGTTGAAACTTGGTTTGATTTGCTTAACCTTAGACATTGTTGTTGGGCCTTGAGCTAGTGTAAGCCCATCACATCTATGGGCCTGAAATTGGGCATTGAGACTCATATCACGTATAAAAGAGTTATTGTTTATGGTAAAAATAACACACTAAAAATATAAGAAATTGAATCAGTAGTGTTCGCAAGTGCACGAGTGAAATTGTAATATAGTTTAGTTTAAAAAGAAACACTTAGAAGTATTTCGAGGATCGTACCCAAGGGAGGATGGAGTAAATCTATAACAACCTTTTCACAATAATAAGTCTAAATAGTATTAATTAAATCCTATCTTACGACAAACCATAAAATAGATCAATGATAGAAATTAAATAACTAAAAAAATACATAAGAAAAATAAATAAATGACTTAAATCAATAAAACCAATCAGGAAGATTAACTCATTTTAGGGTTTGTAATTAACTTCACATTAGGGTTTTAGGGTGAATTAGCTACCGATTAACCAATTGTTACCTCCAGAACTTAAACTAATTAATCGATTAGTTGATACTCACTTATATCCCAACATCACTTTCTCAACCAGGATAAACTATGATTTACTTTGTTCGACTTATGTCTCGATCTCATATAAACTATGATAACTTTTTACAATTGTCAAGCCTAAGATTTAAGAACGCATAATCTATACCAACTAATCCTCTCGGGAAACCATAAATCCTCTGCTAATCACATTCCCATCCACTCGTTAACTACCATAAGAGATTTAGCCACTCATGTTATTCATAATCTCTAACTCAATTGAATAAATCATGTAAAAAAATGACTGAATTGGAAGAGAAACGAGATTAGAATAATTGGGGATTGATATTGAATGGAGAACAGAGTAGTAAATTGATTTATTGAAATATATTGATTGCAAAAAATAAATAAATTGAATACTTCAATAATATAAAATAACTCTTGGATCGAAAACGATTCCAAGAGGTAAAACAAATAGTTTAGAAAAGTCAAAAGAAAACTAATCTAATCTTACTCCTAAACTACTAGGGTTTTTGATTGCTTCTAAGATGACTTAGTTACATCAAACCCCTAAGGTCTTATTTATAAGGATGTTGGCCGCCCAAATTAGATCTTCGACACGTCTTAGGTCTTTTTATAAAGTCAATTGTGCGAAAAAAATAGCCTTAGAATCCTTGGGAATCACGTAGACCTATGTCACGCTATAACCCTTGCATGGCGTGACACAACGAGCAAATTATGCCTTGCTTGGTTCGTTTCATGGTTTGACGGCTCGAGAAACTTTTGTACTACTCACCCCTTGCTTCCATGTCAATTTCACTCTATAATTCTTCAACCTAGACACTCAATTATACATATTAGCATTACTGAAGGCCCGTGTCAGCCTAATAGGTCACAACACTCACAAATTGTGTTAAAGAAAACTTATGTTATTAATATTTAATTCTAACAACTAAATAATAAAAACATAATATTATATACTAAATTGGATATAAAACAAGCTCCTCAAGTTTGGAAATAGACCAAATGAACTACTACATTTGATGGCAGGTCAAATACCCCCACACTTAAGTCTTTGCTTGTCATCAAACAAACTAACCAAAACAAAACAAGAACTAAAAACAAATTGAACTGAAAATAAGAAATAAACATGCAAAGGAAAGAACATGTACTCGAGCTAGCTTGATAAAGGAAATTTGATAGAAATATATTAACAAGACAATGTAAATATATAACTCTAGAGTGATATACAATTCACTTACAATTTCTGAAGTTAGATGGGTTAGTTCAATAAATTACAAGGAAAACAATTAAAAGAATGTTAAGTATAGGTTTCCATAATAAAATACAAATGTACACGCATGTTCAAATGGATATAAGTGGTAAACATATCAAAATTTGGCACAATTTTATCCACATAAGATACTACCTAAGTCACAGAGAACTTTTCGGCTTGTAACATTCTACAGCTTAGGTTGTTTTGGAATTCAAAGAATAGGCTCGACAAAACAGTTAAGCACGAAATTAGTTTGACACATGATATTATCCTCGATACTCCCCCAAGTATACATATAGCTCACCACCTTATATCCACTTCCCTCACCTTACTTATTTCTATATTTATTAGGGCATCATATAGTATTTATGAGTATAATCATTTGAGCTCGTATATATATATTTTCAAACAAGTGTGAGCGTACTTTTTGCTAACTCTGTTTTTATTTTTCATCAATTTTCTCGATTGACATTTTTCCTTTTTTTTTTCTACAAGCTCAAAATTCTTATATTCACTATATCATACAATTTCTTAATTACTCAAAATTCTTTTATTTTGAAATCACCGAGATGTATCATACAATCCCTTATCCCTACTAGGTAGGCTTTTGTAATATTGTTTGTAAACTCATATCAGAATGAGCCTGCTGGTTTGAGTGGTAAGGACTTATTGTGTTGGAGGTCTTGTGTTCAAATCCCTGTGCGAGCGTGGGTGATAATTTTTGTTCCATTTGTCTGTTAGAGGTTCGCTGGAGTTGGGAGTTTGAAATAGTTGGGTGTGGTTAGTGGGGAGGATATTATGGGATGTGGTTGTTGTGGGGAGTTGGGATGTTAATAAAATAGGTTTTTAT
The DNA here is from genome assembly GCF_007990345.1 of Gossypium hirsutum. Lineage (NCBI taxonomy): Eukaryota > Viridiplantae > Streptophyta > Magnoliopsida > Malvales > Malvaceae > Gossypium > Gossypium hirsutum. Next base: position 23,046,183 of record NC_053442.1, on the reverse strand, counting down.
TATTACGGGCGTTTGCTCGGCTATGTGGCTAGCCGTGTGTGAGACACGACCGTGTGACTAACGAAAGTGTGGCCGTGCGCGTCTTGTGACGGTGTGAGTGTGGCCGTGTGGGCTACACGGGTTAGGCTAGGTTGGGTGTGTAGGCCCACACAGACGTACCACACGAGTGTGTGCATTTGGGCCAGGCCGTGTGGGCCACATGGGCAAGGCAAATCTGGACGTGTGGGCCCACACGGGCATGTGGGCCCAAAATTTTGAAATTTTTCCTAGGGTCACATAAGTCATTCCGATCGACTGTGGGCCTACCATAGGGTCGATAAGGACTAACCAAACCCTATTTTATGTGGTCTGATACTCTGATAGTCTGATTTGAGTAGGAAACTGATATGTATGCCTGACTGTACTGTCACGTATGTATTTACCTATATACAAGCATGTTAAACATGTTTATTCTGTTATTTTGGCATCTGTATTTTGTATCTGTGTTTGGGGTGGGATTTGCATATGTGGTGGAAGTGATCTGTACGGCAACCTTTAACCTATATTCTGGCAACTTGGCTGCATATTATCTGTTATGTGTCGTATCGACATTACATGGTGTGTAGGGATGGATGGGTGTTTTTAACCCCACATGGTGTGATGGGATGGTCGGAGATGGTGTGTAGAGGATGGGGGTAGGATTCTGTATATCTGTTCTGTTAATCTAATTCTGATATCTGCATCTATTATGGATTTAGGTTCAAATTTGTATCTGGTTGTATATGAAATAATGTGTATGTCACATGCTATTTCTGTTGGGTTACACACTGAGTTTGCAAAAACTCACATTTGTTTGTCTGTTCTGTTCAGGTAATCCACAGAAATAGGTGGGTCGGTGTGACGGAGGCTCAGCGGTGACCACTTGACGAGAAACTATTTTCATTTTTATTAATTAATGGTTTTTACTGAAATTTCCGGCTTTCGTGAGAGTTTTGTAATTTTTGGACTCTCTAGACTTTTTGAACTGTTTGGTTTAAATTTTTGGTATGGTTGCATTATGATTTCTAAACTGCGATGATTCAACAAAATATTGATTTTACGCGAACAAAGGTTATTTTTGAAAGCACGAGTGTGGTTTGTTTTAAACGGTTTTTTTCAAACTTCCGTTGCAAAATGATTTGGTTAACCTTAAATGATAACATGTAACGGTCAGTAATAAATATATAAATGAATACGTTTTATTAAACTTGGATATTTTATCGAAGGGTCATCAGTTTCAAAACCCTTATTCGTGACATTCCTGGATGCGGCCATAATGTTTAGGCTAGGTTTGAGGTGTTACAGGACCAAGAAATAAATGATCAAATAGAATATATAATTGGCTTCAGGTTTCATTTGCAGTTCATCAAGAAAATGGATTCAGACTTCAAAATAGGTACTAGGGAAAATAATTATGGGATAGCTTTTTAGCTCGAAAAATTGTCTACCAAACATGCATTAGGTCGTCCCTAGGTAATTCAATACATGGATTAATTCAGCCAAGTCTATCAATTTCTACAACCTATAATTCAATTAAACATGCATGCTATTTATACATATATTTATCATGTGGTATACTTAACATCTTAAATCTATTCATAGTGTAATAAATTGAACTAAGTAGTCTAAAATTAAAAATTTAGAATAAATTATTATCAAACAAAATTTACAACTTATTCACGAAATCCTATTAACATGCTCCTAACCAATCACTTGTATTTTTACAAGCTCAAGCACATAGAAAACAACAAAAATAAAAATTTTAAAAACTACTAAAAACAAAGAAAAAACTTAAAATTTTCATAAGTTACCCCCACACTTTATTCCATACATTGTCCCTAACGTGCAATAAAAATTTAAAGGAAAGAGGTTACCTGATTGATGTGAATCGTGCAACTCAATTGGTGGGAATAATCCCCCCTTTCAGTTTTAACTCAATATTGTTGTGCCTTCAAAAATTTAGGGTACCTACTAAGAAAAACTAAACACCGCTGCATATATAAAATATTAAAGTATTAAATAATTAAAAACTAAAACAAAAATTAAAACCATTCCAAATAAAAATAAATAAATAAAACTAAGTCCAAATTAAAAATAAATAAAAATTAATGAAATTGTTTTAAATTAGTCAGAATCGGGATCCATCCGCTTTGCTCGGTTTGCCTTCCGACTCCTCTGTATCTTCTTCTGTGTCTTCCTCTTCCCCTAATTCCTTCACCTTCTTCATCTTGATGGGTTCGATCTTTACCTTGTACTTAGCTGCTGGGAATTGTGGCAGTTTCAACCCACTTTTCCTCGTATAATCCTAAAAAATCGATCTAGCTTCATACGTCTATCGAACTCTCAATTCCGAATTAAGTAACACATTTTCACCTAGATTTGGTTTTGTCTTTATCACTCTCTTTCATTTTTGATTCCCTATAAAATATTCCACACTCGGTTCCAAGATCGGGAACTTGCTTGGTTGTAAGACACGGCCCGGTTGTCCTATCGGCACATTTGCTTGTCGACATAAAGTTATCATTAATTTGCTTGTTGACATAAAGCTATCAGTAAATGCGGGAAAATTATTTCCATCTTGTTTTTCCTTGGGAATTGAATCATGCTCCGATATATCCATGTTCCCACACAAATTCGTTCCTTTGTTAAAATTGCATACAACAAATTTACCTAGAGTGTATCGATATTGGACATATGTATTATTGGGAAAATTCAAGTACTAATGAATTTCAACTACATTCGCGCTATTGAATTTAACTTCGCTTGAGAGAATGATAGGGGAGAGTCCATTCCTAAGTGGTTTTTCCACTTGCCTTTCCTGTCCGTTAAGAGTTTGATTATGTCATTCATATTCTCTCTTGAGAAATACATTTGGTCAGTTTATTGTACAAAATCCAAGAGATATAATGGAATGTCATAATACCTTACTATCTCGAGGGGGGAGATGGAAATCTCCTTCCCTCGAATTGAAAATCGTATCCATGGTACCTCCATCGGTTTATTCACATTCACCTCCTTCAAGGCGGCGTAAAATTCATGCAGGATCGAAAGATACACCGAATTGGTCGGGGTTGTGTAAAACTTCTCCCATTAGTGGTATCAGATCAAATCTCGTGTTTTTCTCTTCAATGTGCCTATAGATTCAAACCTCGTTCTTGCAGCGATATTTTTTGTTGGACCGCTAGAAGGTTACTTTCGAGCTCTTTTTCTCAGATGTGAACATGGCTATCCTCTACAGATTCACTATTGGAAAGGTTTTTATTCATGGCTTTAGGGTTATGAAGTAAAAGAGAGACAGGGAATTCGTAGAATCCTAAGAAAAGGGTTGCAAAAGAGATTTGTTTAGTTGCAAAGGCTTGAAGGGTGTATTAGCTGGTAAGGGCAATATATAGAAGCCATCTAGGGCTTTACTTGTCATCCAAACTTGGTGAATATCTCTAAAGATCATGTTGAACCAAGAACGGAAAGTTTCCAAATATGACTTGCATGTCGCATCGTAGGTGGTGCATGGCGCGACATGACACTAGTTTGTCCGCTATTTTTGTTGAATTCGAGGGTATGTTGTTCTATAGGTAGGATGTGGCATGACACAATGACAAAATTCTGCATTTTTATGCTCGCAGGGGCTGGGTCACACCATGGGATTGTTATGTGACGACATGGTTTCGATTTGGCCTCTCCAAGACCTGTAAAAGGTCCTCGATTTCTCGTACATGCACCCTACTAATGCCTAGCTCCTCTGTTGCTATCAGAAACTTGTTTCCTTCTAATTCCTAAATATAACAAATAAAAAAAATTAGTATACAATATTTACAAATTAATTAAGTTCGATGGTTTAAAATTTATATTTTGCTACCGGACTTGTCTGTCAATTCCTTGAACTTCACCATCGACTTCATCTGTTAGCCTCATCCATCTCGGTTCTCCCAATTGCTCCTTTTTCCATCAGAGTCTCACCATTTATCATGTTCTATAATCTTATAAGTACCTGCACTTCCACAACTTGGGAAATACCTTCGATCGAGGCCATTAGGGGTTAAATTGAATAATAAATAACACTCCCCCTAGCTAATCCCTCACTTTGAGAGTCGTGGCCACATTTGAACACTTCTATCTCTTCATTGCTTTTTATAATCAGCTTGTTTTGATCGAGATCGATTGTCGATTTAAAAGTGACCAGAAATGACCTACCAAATAGAATGGGGATTTCTCGATGAAATGACTTACCCAATAGAATGGGGATTTCTCGATCTTTCTTAAAGTCAAGGATTACAAAGTTGATAGGGACTATAAATTCTCGTACCTTGACCAATACATCCTCAAGTACATATTTTGGGTGCACCAATGATCTATCGGCTAGTTGTAGTGTTATAGAGGTATTTTTAAGATCCCCAAGTCTGAGTTTTTGATAGATCGATAGAGGCATTAAGTTTATGCTAGCCCCTAAAATGCAAAGTGCCTTGTTAAAATGTCAATCCCCTATCTCTATTGGAATTTTAAAGCTACCTAGATCTTTTAATTTTGAGGGTATCTTCTTTCCAATTAGTGTGTTATACAAGGCATCAATGTCAATTTGCTCACCATTTTGCATTTTCTTATGTTGTTTCATGATTTTCTTTAAGTACTTTGTATATTTCAGGATTTTATCAGTAAACTCTAAAAAGGAAAAATTGGCATTGAGGGCTTTTAATAAATTTAGAAAACTTATAAAGTCAGTGTGGTCCTTATTTTACTTGGTCTTATAATTACTGGATCAAGCACCGGCTCGGTTACTTCCTCAATCGACTCGTGGTGCTCGACTTTTTTCTCTTCTATTGGTTCGTCACCCTCTTCAAGAACCTCCGCCTCTTCACGGATAGGAGTGTTTGGCAGCTTCAATGCTTTGCCCAATAGCAATGTGAACGCCTTTATGTGCTCCTTCCTATCTCTCTGAGGAATATTCTTCGTATTGTTGGGGAGACTTTGACCATTTTGTTTTTGAAACATCGTCATTAATTGTCTTATTTGGTCGTAGAGGCTATCTATTTGAGATTTGATTCGTCCACACGTAGCTTAGACTTGTCGAATATCCATCTTTATAGTATGCATCTCCCCCGCTAATCGATCAAATCTTTGACTACATGCAGCATGGTCATTCCCTATGGATCTTTGTTGCAATGGAGGAGGTTGGTAAGGAGGGTTTTTCTGAGTTTGTGCTTGATTTTCTCCTCCTTGGTTTCCTCCCCATTTAAGGTTTAGATGATCCCTCCAACTAGGATTATAGGTATTTGAATAGGGATCTCGACCCCTATTAATGATTAAGATTTTTTAAGATTCGTTGGAATTGATCATCATTGTTATCTTCGTTCACCGTTTTCATTGTTGGAGGCTTCGATTTTTACATAAATCTCTCATTTTTCCATATGTACAAATTCATAGACATATCTTCTATAATTTTGTAGGCTTGTTCGTACATGTGAAACATGAGAGATCTGTCGGTTGCTCTATCTAGGCTAGATCTAATGTGCTCGTCAAGACTGTTATAAAAAAAATTTATTTGAAGCAACGCTTGCAACCCGTGGTGTGGGGACTTTCTTAGCATTTTCTTGAAACGTTCCACGTCTTGTACAGAGATTCACCTTTATATTGTTTGAAATTGGCAATTTCTCGCCTGAGTTGAATAGTTTGACTAATCAAGAAAATTTTATAGAGAAATTTTCTGCTAAATCACTCCATGTGGTAATGGAACTTGGGTCTAGTAAGTCTAGCCAATCAGTCGTGTTATCACATAAGGAGAATGGAAATAACCTAAGACGCACAACATCGTCAGACTTTCCGTTATACTTGAAGGTGTCGTAGAGTTGTAAGAACCACTTTAAATGCTAGTTCGGGTCTTCCACCATGTTGCCTTTAAATTATAGTGTATTCTGGATCATCTGAATTGTGGCCGCCTTTATCTCAAAATTATTGGCATTAATCGCCAGTCGTTTGATGCTACCTTGTACTGCATCTTATGTAGGTAGGGCATACTCACACAATGTCCACTGATCCATTGGGAATTTTTCTTGGTTATTCACTTTTCGCTCTCGTGGATCTTCAAATAACAGATTTTCCTAGGGTAAATTTATTATCTTAGGTGGATTGGTGATCATCGCTGGACAATTGCACCTTAGTAATTGCTCCGGATTTGGATGTGAATCGATTGGGGTGCTAGAGCTTCAGGTCATAAACGAAATGAAAATAATAAAAAATGAAGTATCATATCTATAAGTTTTAACTTTCCTACTTATCTTATTATTTGTAAAAATATTTTCAAGATCTATTGTTGAAACCTCCCTAACAACGACACAAACAGCATGACCACCTGTAAACAACTTATCATTTATAGTAAAAATAACTTACTAAAAATATAAGAAATAAAATCGTAATTTCCACAAGTGCATGTGTCAAATCATAATATGGTTTAGTTTACAAAAAAAAACACTTGGAAGAATTCCGAGGATCGTACCCAAAGGAGGATGGAATAAATCTATGAAAACTTTTTTACAATAATAAGTCTAAATAGTATTAATTAAACCCTATCTTACGACAAACCATAAATTAGATTAATGATATAAATTAAATAACTACATAAATAAACAAGAAAAATAAACAAACAACGTAAATCAATAAAACCAATTAGGAAGATTAACTTGTTTCAGGGTTTGTAATTAAATTTGGATTAAGGTTTTAAGGTGTATTAGCTATTGATTAACCAATTATTACCTCCCGAACTTAAACTAATTAATAAATTGGTTGATACTCGTTTATCTCCTGACGTCACTTTCTCAACCAAGATAAACTATAATTTACTTGGCTCGACTTATCTCTATATCTCATCTAACCTATGATAACTTCTTAGGGTTGTCAAACCTAGGCTTTGAGAATGCGCATCCTATACCAACTAATCCTCTTGAGAAACCTTAAATCCTCCGTTAATCACATTCCCTCCACTTGTTAATCTCCCTTAAGGGATTTAGCCACTCATTTTATTCATAATCTCTACATCATGTAAAGAACACAATTGAATCAAAAAAGAAATGAGATTAGAATAATCGGGGATTGATATCGAATGGAGAACGGAGTAGTAAATTGATTGATCGGAATAATGAAATATATTGATTGAAAAGAAGAAATAAATTTAATAATTAAATAAAATAAAATAACTCTTAAACCGAAACCAATTTCAAAAGGAAAAACAAATAGTTTAGAAAACCTAAAAAAAAGAAGTAATCTAATCTTACTCCTAAACTACTAAGGTTTTTGATTGCATCTAAGATGACTTGATTACATCAAACTCTAACCCCAAATTAGGTCTTCAAAACGTCCTAGGTCTTTGTATAAATTCAATTGTGTGAATCAAAATAGCCTTGGCATCTTTGGGAATCACATTGACCTATGTCACACCATAGCCCTTGCATGGCGCGACACGATGAGAAAATTATGCCTTGCTTGGTTCGTTTCATGCTTGGACGATTCGAAAAACTTGTGCATCACTCGTCCTCTACTTCCATGTCAATTGGGCCCATAATCCTTGATCATACACACTCAATTATACATATTTACACTACTTAAGGCCCGTGTCGACCTAATAGGTCACAACACTCACAAATTGTGTTAAAGAACACTTATTTTATTAATATTTAATTCTAACTACTAAATACCAAAAACATAATATTAAATACTAAATTTTCTATAAAATAAGCTCCTCAAGTATGAAAATACACCAAATAAAGTACTACATTTGACAGCAGGTCAGTAAGTATATTTGATTTAGTCATTTTATTGTAATTTTTATGTTTTTGAGGTCGTGAGAGCTTAATTTAGCTAGCCTATATACGAATTTTCAACAATTTTAAAGCTTCTAAAAGTTTTCATTGATGAATACTTTAAGAAATTGGTACTAAATTGTTAGATTTTAAGCTCAAAAGTGAAAAAACAAACTATTTTGTAAAGTTTAATTGCTAGTTTTTTAACATAGGGGCTAAAGTGTATAAATTTCAAAATTAATGTGAAATTCCTATAATTTTAGATACTAGAGATTTACAGAAGGATGTAATTGAGATCGGTTTCAAAATTAAAGCTCAAATTTGAAACTTATGTCAATTTTGGTTTTAGGGACTAAATTGAATCAAATGTAAAACTTTAGGGAGCATTTGAATAATTAAATTTAACTGATATGTGTTTATAATAGGATGATATTAGATGTGCAGAATTATTAAATTGAACTAAATTATTGTATAGATTTCGAATTGTATGAAAACGAGGATAATCGGGGAAAAGGCAAAATTTTAGTCCTTAGAGAGTTGTTTGCTTGTTATTTTTTCAGGTAATGGTATGATTGAATTGAGATTATTATGTATTTGACTTATGAACTTGTGTATGTTTGATTGAAATTTAAATTGTTTGCAATTTGATACAAAAAAGGTGAGATATGGGCTAAATTGTAAAGAAATGGTTATATGTGCTAAGTATGCTCGACTGAATGTAATTGTAACACCCTATACCCAGCCTAATCACTGAGCCCAAATATCAGGATGTCACACCACCGACTCATGTCTCACACAAAACAAATGAACTCATATTAAGGAAACGACTTTCTTTTTAACAGCCGTATAGGTTCTGGGTCAATCATACTCTTTAATTATCATTAAGTATTGCTAAACATATCTTAAGCATCATATAATAACATTTGTACATACATAAGGGCCACTTAGAAAAAATTCTCCAATCAAGTACGTAAGTATTGATACTGGCACATAGGTATCGATATTTCCTTTGTCTGATATCGATATTGAAAGGAAAATCGATACCAAAACAACATTCTGTTTCTCGCCCAAAAATAAAACACCAGAAATTATCGGTACCTTTCAAAAAGTAATGGTAATTTTACCTTGAGTATCGATACTCGTGATATGGTATCAATACCAAATTATGATTCTGACTTCCTGCACTTTTCGCACCTATGAAATCATGGAAATGGACTTGCTTGGATCACCCCTCGGAACCACACCGCTCATACTAACACTTAATTACTCTGCAATGGTTTAAAAGGAGTGGGTGAGCTCAACATGATCAATGAATTCCTAAAACAACTACTGTGCAAACATGTCATTCAAGAATTAGTAGAACACACACATGGCATAATTAGAACAATTGCAACTTTGTCGACATAGTTCACTTACACACACACGTTTAACAGTTTATTTACTAAGTATTTGCATACACTTTCATATATACATCACAATACATACAAACATAGTTATAAACAATTTCCATAATAGTCACATTCATAGAGACACATATCACAACACACACACACTTATTCATATTTTACGATAGTTTGAGATAATTTGACACCTGAGCTATGAAACGTAAAAGTGGGCACTACCACCACTCATCGGATACATGGATCTCTAATACACCACATAGACTCATAGAGCCAAACATGTCCCAAAAGTGAAGCATTAAGCTAACACTTTCCAACACACCAAACATGTCTCGTTGAATGGATCTTAGCTTACATTCCCTTATCTCTCCAACATGTCCTAGGGCCTCAACGCCTAAATCACATATACATATATGTGAGTACTCACAATCCTATGGCATGCCAACTATATCTAATGGTCTCAAGTATCACAAGGCCAAAATATATATATTTAAACACACATATTACTTACCGATTTTCGTTTACTACCGCAACACATTTGCATCATTTGCACAATAATATCACTGTCACTTAGCATGAATGACATGCTTACATATACTCTTCCACAATAGTAATCATGTACATAAAACATATATATATATAACATATCATCTCAGTTCACATTTTCATAATAACACATATTTAACAAGATAAACATGAGTACAAGGAAGCTTACACTCAAAATTTAGAGTAGGGGTTTAGGCTACAACTAAATTCCCATTTAACGCATTGAATCGTGTCCATAAGCAATTATTCCAAACACTTACATGTTACGCTTTTGCCGAAAAGCCGAAAGCTCAAACTAGTTTTTCCTTGCCCTTATCTCTACTCGTAGAAGGTCCTATCGATTCCAACACTTTAGCAAAGTAAATCACACAACACCACAATTAACATTCGGCTACAGAATCACATCAAATAATCCAAAAACATAAGCCTAAGCTAGGTTCTCTTTTGACCGAAACCTTTGGTATAGAAAAATTAAAATTGGAATACCTCGGTCTGTACTTAATCTTTTCATCATTTCGTTCATCTAATTATTAACCTACGATAGATTCTCAACCTTTAAACTACGCAAAACTACCCAATTCATGGTATTAAATTTTTTTACCTTTTTATGGTAATTTTTCATAGAAATTCATTAAATCCTTAGAAATCCTTAATGAAACTTTAAAGTAAGTTTAGAAACCTTTTAATCATGTTAAAAAAAGTTGAAAAACACTTTGAAACCACATTTACTCAAAATCCAAAAATCGACCATTAACAACCCAATTTTCAGTTTTTATTAAAAATATGCGATTTAATGGCTAAAAATTCTATTTAAAAGACCATATATCTTTTAAAACTAATTATAAATTGAATCGTTACCTTAGTTTATGAGAAACTGAACATTTGATCGAAAACCCAAAAAACCCACAAGCTTGACAATGAAGGAATCTATGGTGTTATGGGTGTTTTTCCTGGATTTTATGGAGGTTTAATGACTTTGAAAGTAATAGGAATCAAAGGAATTTAAGTTGGGAAAAAAAATTAAATAGAAGAGTTGGGAGAACAAAGGGATGGCAAGAACAAGTTATGGGGGAGAACTAACGTGAAAATAAAACTAAAAATGGGGTTTTTAGGTTGGATTTTAAAATTTGGTCTAATTTCCTCTTAAAACTCTAAGTTTTGACTCTTTTACAAATCAGTCCTATTTTTAAAATTAAAGGTATTTAAAACTCATTTGCAGAAATTGATGTAATTTTCTAAAAACCATAGTCGAAAGCATTTACGGTGTATCATGTCACAGAATTTCGAACTCTCTAAAGCTAAAATCCTTAAAATACCCTTAAAAATCTTAGACACTATTTTGGGGTGTTACAGTAATAAAGGATACGATACGATCGACATGCCAATAGGACTATTTATGCGTTGGTACAAGATATATGTAATGATACGAAGTACGTGATTGTACGGAGTTTATTATTGTTTATATTGAAATCACACATTTGTTACGAATTACTGAGTTTTATATGTCTCTACGGAGACCCTAGTGTGGTGATATATGAATGATAGCCTATGGGCTTTGCATTACAGTGCCCTGGTGTGGTGTAGTTACTGCTCTGACGAGCAATCTAGTGTGATGTAGTTACCCGTGTATCCGAACCTATTCATTAGAGTTCATCGTGCTAAACCGATAATGAAAAGTGAAAAATTACAATGAAATAGTATGAGCTTGACCTGCAGATCATTAAATGTTGAATTGATCATGTGAATGGTATTAAAATGTGATTCTAAATGAATTACATTATGATATACATTTGAATTGCTATACGATGGGGTTATATGTTTACTCACCTTATTGATATGTGATTTTCCATGTTTAGGCAAACTTTGCCAAGCTAATAGCTTATTGTGTTTTGTTGTATAATGAAGTAAGTTTACGTTTAATGCCTATGAACTTACTAAGCATTTGAAATGCTTACCTTTTTGTTTCTCCCTTCCCTATAGATTGCCAACTTGCAGAATGTGCCAAATGGGTCTACGAGAAGCTCACACTATCCCGTTATTGACTCAGTATTATTTTAACCATTTTAAGGCTCGATTTTGCGGCATGTATATTAAATTTAGGCTTTTGGTTAATTTTGAAAGTTGGTATAGTTTGTGATCTACCTTATGCTTGAATTGGCCATGTTTTTACCATATTAAAATGGTTAGTTTTGAAATATCATCTTGAATTATGCTTGGTAGCTTATAGTAGCATATTTGTGTTTCAATTATAAGGGTTTGCATCATAGTATTGAAATGTTTTATATATGAATGAATAGGTTGAAATCGAACAAGCTAAATTGATAGGTTTTGATGCCAAATTATTGAAATGTTGCATTGGATGCTTTAAATTTATTATATATGCTATGTTTGGAATGTGTTTTGGTATGTTTTGTACAAGAAAAAGGTTGTGCAATATGCGCCAAATGGTTAATTTGTAAGGTTTACATGAAATAGTTACCAAATGGCCAAATTTTTACCAAAAACAGAATCCTCATCTTGATGACCATATTTCCTCATCATAATGCTGACCGGCAGTATGTGACGTCGTGACGTCAATTGGCCTAATGTCATGACGTGAAATATTATTTGGAGACATCACAACGTGGAATTGATAACGTTGCGATGTCAACCCTAAAGTTTTAAAACTTTTCAAGTTGGTCCTATTTCATGCCTGGTGTAACATCCCGATTTAGGGCCTAGTCGAAACAGTGGTTTTGGGGCAACAAATTCGATTAGGAAAAAATTATTTTTACTATATTTTATGGCCTAAAATTTCACGAAAAAATTTCGTGAGAATTTCGTTCAAAAATTTTGACGTTTGGGCACTCAATTTAATCAAAAGGACTAAATTGTAAAAAGTGCAAAATTTGAGTTTTATATGTTTAAGGTATTTAATTGTTATGGAACTATAAATTAGGGGTCCTTATATGGTAATTAGACCATTAGTTAGTGATTTACAAAAATGGACATGAGATAAGTGAAATAGGATTTTTTTAAGTAAGGGCATTTTAGTTATTTAGTAAATAAATAGAATTAAAAGAGAAAAAGATGTAAAAATTGTGTTCATCATCCTTGCTTGCTGCCAAAACTTGAAGGAAGTCATACCTAGGGTTTCTTCACTTTCTCAAGCTCATAGTAAGTGATTCCAAGCCCTGTTTTTAATGTTCTTTACGTTTTTGGAATCTCGTAGCTTAATTTAGCTTATTTTAGCAATAATTTAATCTAGGGTTCATATTTGGAAAAATACCCATAGGTGAAATATGTTTATTTTGATGTTTTATGGTAGGATATGAAGCTATGAATTATGTTAAACAACTTTTGCTAGTCAATTTTAAGTGAAAACGAGTATATTGACATAATCGGCAAAAATACCTAATGCTCATAAGTGTTAGAGTAAGAATTTGATGTTGTCATAGAAGGGAAAATGTTCAACCCATTATAAAACATAAGAATAAGAGATGAAGTTTAATTTTCGAGCTTTGGGGTAAAAGTGTAAATATGCAAAAGTTTAGGAGAAAAACTGTAATTTTTGCCAAAATAGAGTCAATGAATGTTTTGATGAATGTGAGTATTAAATAAGCTAAATTTTCTATTATATATCAAGAAGAACGAAATCCGGAGCTAGACCAGGGAAAGAAAAAGACCGAGGACTAAAGTGTTAGATTTGATTACATTTTTGTACCGAGGTAAGTTTACGGTAAATAAATGCAATATTTCAATAATTATCATTAATGCTGCTATTTTCCAGAAATTATATATTTATTTCATGAAATTATTTATTGTTGACTTAAGTATGAGATGACAGAGAATTAGTGATAAAAGCCCGGTTGAAACATTAGGAGTGTATTGGATACAAATGTCAAGACATTTGGGTAAAAAGATCCCATGTAAGACCATGTTTGGGACATGGCATTGGCATCATTGAGGTTATGAGAGGTCCCATGTAAGACCATGTCTGGGACATGGCGTTGGCACTAAGATGAGAGGTCTCCCGTAAGACCATGTCTGGGACATGGCTTTGGCATGTTATTATCAGAAAAGCGACCCAAGTATACTTATTATTCCAATGTGGCTCAACGGGCTAGAAAATAGATTATGTTCTATGGAAGTTCAAGTAAAAGTATAATTAGAAACTTCGGTTGAGTTATAAGTGTTAAGAATATGTTATGATATCAGTGAGAACCAATATTTCAGCAAGAGAAAAGTAAGTTGTAATCTTAAGCAATCTAAATAGGTAAGTAAATAAACAAGTAAATGAGAGTAAGTAAAGAGGAAACTTAAGAACATGATACTTGCATATCATTATTTGTGTTAAATGTTGTTATTTATTTACTTGTAAACTTACTAAGCTTTATGCTTACTTCTTTTATTTCTTTTTCTTTCATATAGTATTATCAAGCATAGTCGGGATCTTGAAGACCTCGGAGAGCATTCACACTATCAACCACCACAACTTGGTATTTTAAGACGATAAATGTTTCAAGTTATGGCATGTATAGGGACTTAGTCATTTCAATTGTATATTCTTAAATTATGAACAAAAGATGATATGTAAATATTTGATGATGAATAGTTATTAAAATGGCTAAGTATGAAGGTGTTTGTTTTTATAAATGTCTAGGTGATAAATCATGCATAGAAATCATGAAAAAGTAAAAACTGGTAGTGAAACAGTTTTGGGACAGCAGCAGTGACGTGACGTTGAAAAATCACCATGGATAGTATAAAATGAATTAGAGAGTGAATGATATATAGAATTAAATCTTATTGAGTCTATTTTCATAGAAAAATAACAGTATAGACAAATGAATTATGTATTCTAAGATATTTGCCTTTTAGTTAGACAAGGTCAAAGTGGTTTTCGAAATCCCATGTTCTAATTTTGGAAAATTATTAAAAATTGTAAAAAAATATTTATGAGTTGTAATTTATATGTATAGATTTCTTATTTAGTTTATTTTCTTTAGAAACAAGTGAGAACACCATATGAAGTCTTTACAATGAGATAATTAAATTTTAGTGACGAGAGGTCAGGACAATCGATCAGTGAAATAGGGGAGGCTTTAACTAATAAAATGTACTAATTGGCTAAAATAAAAATTGTGAAAAATTTATGGTAAAAATATATATGAGTCTAGTTTTATGGAAAATTTACAGATCTAAATTTTGAGTTTCTTAGCTCAAGTTAGAATTAATTTAGTAACTATTGCACAGGTGAACAGCTTTGTTGTGAATAGTGAAATTAATTTCAAAAGTAAAATTTTATGCCCCGAATTTTTCAGTTAAGTCAAGTAACACATCATGCTCGACTCCGGCAACGGTCTTGGGTAAGGGGTGATACATTTTATTGGTATCAGAACAGGTTTAGTCGATTCTCGGAATATTCAATATGAATAAGAGTCTAGCTATACATGCCACACTTATATATTTTGATAGTGTAACGACTCCTGACGATTTTGAAATGTTTTCTTTTATAGTTATGGATCCCGAACGAGCTGGTACAGATGAAGTAGAGAGTAATGCACCTACTCCCACAGAAGGGACGGTGCCACCAGATGTTAATGTTAGTGAAAGTCCCATTTCAGTTAGTCAGAGAGGAGGGGCTCAAGAAGCCTTTTTCCAAGCTATGAATGATTGGTATGTCGAGTTCGTTCACACGAATCCAGTTGTTAGACCTCCACCCCCTCATGATTCTCAGGTTCCCCATGTAGCTTCTCCAGCCACAGGTATAGTTATCAGGGAAAGGCCACCAGTTGATAATATCAGAAAATAAGGGGCTGAAGAATTTCGGGCTACTAAAGACGATGATGCAGAGAAAGCAGAATTTTGGCTTGAGAATACTATCAGAGTTTTTGATGAATTATCTTGTACACCTAAAGAATGTATGAAGTGTGTTGTCTCACTTCTCAGAGATTCGGCTTATCATTGGTGGAAGACTCTTGTGTCAGTGGTACCTAATGAGAGGGTTACTTGGAATTTCTTTCAGGAGGAGTTCCGTAAGAAGTACATCAGTCAGAGATTTATAGATCAGAAAAGAATAAAGTTCCTTCAGTTAAAATAAGGTAAGATGACTGTGACCAAGTATGAACGCGAATTTTTTAGACTTAGTAAATATGCTCGGGATTTTGTGTCCACTGAAGCTAACATGTGCAAGAGATTTGAAGACGGACTCAATGATGATATTCAACTATCAGTGGATGTTTTAGAAATCAGAGAGTTTGTTGTTCTGGTTGAGAGAGCCTGTAAAGCAGAGAATTTGTTAAAAGAAAAAGAAAAGGGCAAAGCTGAAATTGAAGCGCTAGACATGAAGAAAAGGCAGATGAGCAGATCATTTCAGTCTACTTCCAATAGGCCTAGAGAGTTCCCTAGTGGATCAAATTTTCCAACCAGATATTCTAGTTGAAGCAGAGGCAGAAGATTTGAGGGTTCTAGAGCTAAAACACTACAGTTGCAAGTACGAGTAGTACTCGACCCACTAGGCCAGAATGTGCCCAAAACGGTAGACGTTATCCTGGAAAGTGTAGAGCAAATGAAAATACCAGTTTCAGATGTGGTGCACCAGACCACCTTATTCGGGATTGTCCCGAAACAACTAAAAGAGAAGTAATATAGAGTGCGAGATCAGGAAATGCTCCTACTAGAGGCAGATCATAGAGGAACCCGGGAGTTGGAGCAAGTAACAGGGGTATGTCTAGAGACTCAGTAGCTAGATCAGATGTTAGAGCACCCGCAAGAACATATGCTATTCGTGCTCGAGAAGAGGTATCCTCTCCTGATGTGATTACGGGTACATTTTCTCTCTATGATACTAATATTATTGCTTTAATTGATTCGGGTTCGACACATTCTTATGTTTGTATGAGATTGATGCCTAGTATGACCATGCCTATAGAATCCACTGAATTTGTAATTAAAGTATCAAATCCATTAGGCTAGCATGTGTTAGTAGACAAAGTATGTAAGAGTTGACCTTTGATGATTAGAGGTCACTGTTTTTCGGTCGATCTCATGCTATTGCCGTTTGATGAGTTTGATGTGATTCTTGGTATGGATTGGTTGACTGCCCATGATGTGATAGTAAATTACGGAAAGAAATACATTGAGTTGAAATGTGAAAATGGTAATATTATCCGGGTTGATTCAGATGAGTTAGATGATTCTCTCTCTATGATTTATGTTATGTCTGCTCATAAATGTTTGAGAAAAGGGTGTGAAGCTTATCTTGCTTTTTTTTTTGAACATTAAAGATCCAGAGTTGAAAATTGAATCAGTGCCAGTGGTACGTGAGTATTTAGATGTGTTCCCGGAAGAATTGCCAGGTTTGCCTCCTGTTAGAGAAGTTGAATTTGGTATTGAGTTGATTCCAGGTACAACTCCTATTTCTATTGCTCCTTATAGAATGGCCCTGTTGGAATTTAAAGAATTGAAAGCTCAGTTGCAGGAATTAACTGATAAAGGTTTTGCAAGGCCTAGTTGTTCTTCGTGGGGCGCACCAGTGCTTTTTGTGAAAAAGAAAGTCGGTTCAATGAGATTATGCATAGATTATCGACATCTTAATAAGGTAAATATAAAGAACAAATATCCACTTTCTAGAATTGAAGATCTGTTTGACAAGTTGAAAGGAGCTACACTTGAGATTCGGTTATTATCAATTGAGAGTTAAACAGTCAGATGTTCCGAACACTGCTTTCCGGACTCGGTATGGTCACTATGAGTTCCTTGTGATGCCATTTGAATTGACTAATGCTCCTGCTGTTTTTATGGACTTAATGAATCAAATTTTCAAACCTTACTTAGATAAATTTGTAGTTGTGTTCATTGATGATATTTTGATTTATTCTCGTGATGAGATTGAACATGTCGAGCATTTGAGAACCGTTTTACAGATTTTGAGAGATAATAAGCTTTATGCCAAGTTTAGTAAAAGTGAGTTCTGGCTTCGGGAAGTTGGATTCCTTGGACACATTGTCTCAGGCGATGGTATTAAAGTTGATCCAAGTAAAATTTCAGCAATTGTTAATTGGAAGCCTCCTAAAAATGTATCAGAGGTCAAAAGCTTTCTTGGATTAGGTGGTTATTACCGGCGATTTGTAAAGGGATTTTCCATGATAGCTTCCCCATTAACAAGGTTGTTGCAGAAAGATGTCAGGTTTGGATGGACTGAAAAGTACAGCAGAGTTTTGCCAAGTTAAAGGCACTGTTGACTGAAGCTCCTGTTTTTTACAGCCAGAACCGGGTAAAGAATTTGTGATTTACAATGATGCATCCTTGAACGGATTAGGTTGTGTACTTATGCAGGAAGATAAAGTAATCGCATATGCTTCCAGACAGTTAAAGCCACATGAGAAAAACTATCCGACGCATGATTTAGAGCTGGCTGCTATTGTATTTGCGTTGAAGATTTGGAGAAATTACTTGTATGGTGAGAAGTGCCGAATATTTACTGACCATAAAAGCTTGAAGTACTTGATGACTCAGAAAGATTTGAACCTGAGGCAAAGAAAATGGCTAGAGTTGATTAAAGATTATGAGTTAGTGATTGACTACCACCTAGGTAAGGCAAATGTTGTTGCTGATGCCTTGAGTAGAAAATCTTTATTTGCATTGAGAGCTTTGAATACCAGTTTGGCTTTATCAGATGACGGTTCCATTTTAGCTGAGTTGAGGACTAAACCGATATTTCTTGAAAAAATCTATGAATCTCAGAAAAATGACAGTGAGTTGCAAGTTAAAAGAGCTCAATGCGAATCAGGTGTATAGTCGGATTTTTAGATCGGTTCTAACAGTTGTTTGATGTTTAGAGACAAAGTATGTGTGCCAAAGAATGATGAGCGTATTCGGAATATCTTATAGGAAGCACATAGCAGTTCTTTGTCTATTCATCTAGGTAGTACAAAGATGTATAATGATCTGAAGAAAATGTACTGGTGGGCAGGAATGAAAAGAGATATTTCAGAATTTGTTTCTAGATGCTTGATTTGTCAACAGGTGAAGGCTGAACATCAGGTACCTTCAGGTTTATTGCAGCCTATGTTAGTTCCTGAATGGAAATGGGACCGAGTTACCATGGATTTTGTAGCAGGGTTACCGCTGACACTGAAAAAGAAAGATGCAATGTGGGTTGTAATTGATAAGCTAACGAATTCAGCTCATTTTATTTCGGTTCGTATGGATTATTCACTTGACAAGTTGGCTGAATTGTATGTTTCAGAGACAATTAGACTTCATGGAGTACCGTTATCGATTATCTCAGACAGAGATCCAAGATTTACATCACGGTTTTAGAGGAAATTGCAGGAAGCTTTGGGTAAAAAGTTAAATTTCAGTACAGCTTTTCATCCTCAAACCGATGGTCAGTCAGAGAGAGTTATTCAATTACTTTAAGATATGCTCAGATGTTGTGTTTTAGAATTTCAAGGCAGTTAGGAGAAATATTTGTCGTTGGTAGAGTTTGCCTATAATAATAGATATCAGCCGAGTTTGAAGATGGCACCTTATGAAGCTTTGTATGGACGTAAATGTCGTACGCCTTTATATTGAATAGAACTTAAGGAAAATTAGATTTACGGGGTTGATTTAGTAAAAGAAACATAAGAGAAAGTAAAAGTTATCAGAGATTGTTTAAAAGCAGCTTCAGACAGACAAAAGTCTTATGCAGATTTAAAAAGAAAAGAGATCGAGTGTCAAGTTGGTGACAAAGTGTTTTTGAAAGTATAAAGTGTTTTTGAAAGTATCCCTGTGGAAGAAAATGTTTCAGATTTGGCAAGAAAGGCAAACTAAGTCCACGTTTCATTGGATCGTTCGAGGTGACTGAAAGAATTGGGCCCTTAGCATATCGGTTAGCTTTGCCAACTGAGTTAGAGAAGATTCATAATGTATTTCATGTGTCTATGTCACATCGTTACTGTTCTGATCCGTCACATGTGATCTCACCGACAGAGGTTAAGATTCGGCTAGACATGACTTATGTTGAAGAACCGATAAAAATTCTTGATCGAGAGATTAAACAACTAAGGAGCAAAAGTATTGCACTTGTGAAAGTATTATGGAATAGACATGGAGTTGATGAGACTACATGGGAGCCTGAGAAGGCCATGCGAAAACAGTACCCAAATCTCTTCATAGGTAAGATTTTCGGGGACGAAAATCCCTAAAAGGGGGAAAATATAACATCCTGATTTAGGGTCTAGTCAGAATAGTGGTTTTGGGACCAGAAATGCGATGAGGAAAAATTTATTTTCACTATATTTTTATGGCCTACAATTTCGCGAAAAGATTTCGGGAAAATTTCGTTCAAAAATTTTGATGTTTGGGCACTCAATTTAGTTAAAAGGACTAAATTATAAAAAGTGCAAAAGTTTATTTTTATATGTTTAAGGTATTTAATTGTTATGGAAGTATAAATTAGGGGTCCTTATATGGTAATTATACCATTAGTTAGTGATGGACAAAAATGGACATGAGATAAGTGAAATAGGATTTTTTTAAGTAAGGGCATTTTCGTCATTTAGTAAATAAATATAATTAAAAGGGAAAAAGATGTAAAAATTGTGTTCATCATCCTTGCTTGTTGCCAAAACTTGAAGGAAGCCATAGCTAGGGTTTCTTCACTTTCTCAAGCTCATAGTAAGTTATTCCAAGACCCATTTTTAATGTTCTTTACGTTTTTGGAATCTCGTAGCTTAATTTAGCTTATTTTAGCAATAATTTAACCTAGGTTTCATATTTGAAAAAATACCCATAGGTGAAATATGTTTATTTTGATGTTTTATGGTAGGATATGAAGCTAGGAATTATGTTAACCAACTTTTGCTAGTCGATTTTAAGTGAAAACGAGTATATTGACATAATCGGCAAAAATACCTAATGTTCATAAGTGTTAGAGTAAGAATTTGATGTTGTCATAGAAGGGAAAATGTTCAACCCGTTATAAAACATAAGAATAAGAGATGAAGTTTAATTTCCGAGCTTTGGGGCAAAAGTGTAAATATGTAAAAGTTTAGGGGAAAAACTATAATTTTGCCAAAATTGAGTCAATAAATGTTTTGATGAATGTGAGTATTAAATAAGCCTAATTTGCTATTATAGATCAAGAAGAACGAAATTCGGAGCTAGACCAGGGAAAGAAAAAGACTGAGGACTAAAGTGTTAGATTTGATCACATTTTTGTACCGAGGTAAGTTTACGGTAAATAAATGCAATATTTCAATAATTATTATTAATGCTGTTACTTTTCAGCAATTATATATTTACTTCATGAAATTATTTATTTTTGACTTAAGTATGAGATGACAGAGAATCAGTGATAATGCCCGGTTGAAACATTAGGAGTGTATTGGATACAAATGTCATGAAATTTGGGTAAAGAGATCCCATGTAAGACCATGTCTGTGACATGGCATTCGCATCATTGAGGTTATGAGCGGTCTCATGTTAGACCATGTCTTGGACATGGTGTTGGCACTGAGATGAGAGGTCCTCCGTAAGACCATGTCTGGGACATGGCATGGGCACCGATATGAGAACTCCCATGTAAGACCATATCTGGGATATGGCATTGGCAGTACAAGAAACATCCCATGTAAGACCATGTCTGGGACATGGCTTTGACATGTCATTATCAGAAAAGAGACCCAAGTATCATTATTATTCCAATGTGGCTCAACGGGCTAGAAAACAGATTATGTTTTATGGAAGTTCAAGTAAAAGCATAATTAGAAAATTCAGGTGAGTTATAAGAGTTAAGAATATGTTATGATATCAGTGAGAACCAATACTTCAGCAAGAGAAGAGTAAGTTGTAATCTTAAGCTATCTAAATAGGTAAGTAAATAAACAAGTAAATGAGAGTATGTAAAGAGGAAACTTAAGAACATGATACTTGCATATCATTATTTGTGTTAAATGTTGTTATTTATTTACTTGTAAACTTTCTAAGCTTTATGCTTACTTCTTTTATTTCTTTTTCTTTCATATAGTATTATCAAGCATAGTCGGGATCTTGAAGACGTCGGAGAGCATTCACACTATCAACCACTACAACTTGGTATTTTAAGACAATAAATGTTTCAAGCTATGACATGTATAGGGACTTAGTCATTTCAATTATATATTCTTAAATTATGATCAAAAGATGATACGTAAATATTTGTTGATGAATAGTTATTAAAATGTCTAAGTATGAAGGTATTTGTTGTTATAAATGTCTAGCTGATAAATTATGCATAGAAATCATGAAAAAGTAAAAATTGGTAGTGAAACAGTTTATGGGACAACAGCAGTGACGTGACATTGAAAAATCACCATTGATAGTATAAAATGAATTAGAGAGTGAATGATATATAGAATTAAATATTATTGAGTCTATTTTCATAGAAAAATAACAGTATAGACAAAGGATTTATGTATTCTGAGATATTTGCCTTTTAGTTAGACAAGGTCAAAGTGGTTTTCGGAATCCCCTATTCTGATTTTGGAAAATCATTAAAAATTGTACAAAAATAGTTATGAGTTATAATTTATTTTTCTAGATTTCTTATTGAGTTTATTTTCTGTAGAAACAAGTGAGAACACCATATGAAGTCTTTACAATGAGATAATTAATTTTTAGTGACAAGAGGTAGGACAGTCGATCAATGAAATAGGGGAGGCTTTAACTAATAAATTGTACTAATTGGATGAACCAAAAATTATGAAAAATTTATGGTAAAAAGATATATGAGTCTAGTTTCAAGGAAAATTTACGGATCTAAATTTTGAGTTTCTTAGCTCAAGTTATAATTAATTTATTAACTCCTGCGTAGGTGAACAACTTTGTTGTGAATAGTGAAATTAATTTCAAAAGTAAAATTTTATGCCCCGAATTTTTAAGTTAAGTCAAGTAACGCCTCATGCTCAACTCCAAAAACGGTCTTGGATAAGGGGTGTTACACTTGGGTCATCAAAAAAGTTTTCGTAAGCTCGATTGAGACTCGAAAAAGAATCTATATAATGATGTGAATGTGTTTATGAAACGATTAGATGATTAAATGGTTTATTCTATTTGACAATAGTTAGTCTGGCAATGATTGTAACCTCCGGTAGCTCAGACCTGGTGACCGACTCGTGCGAGGGATCTTACCTGACTTTCCAAAGTCGATAGGATATCCCTCAATCAACTAGCTTTCCTAGTCCTCCCGCGGGTTTCTATAAGCTCAATTTGATCTTCTACTCCTTTCATCATCTAGACCGACACGTCTTTGAAACCTTAGCTCAGATACCAACTGTCATAGGGCTAGAACTTTTGTCTTGAAATTTGTGAAGCCTTAGGTGATTTCTTTGCTTCAAATCCCGCCTAAGTCAGCCTACCTCTCACAAAAGTGAGAATTCTCGTAGGAATTCTCCAAATCATTGGAAATAAAGTGTAAGCAACTCAAAATGAAAGAGCAAAAAAAGAGAAGAAAATGCCACAAGAAAGAAAATATATGTCAAGTGTTTGAGTAAACGCTCTCAAAGTATCTCTATTACTTTGAAGGATTATAATTAAGTGTCCTGGGATGATTCAAAATGAAGGGGAAGACTTCTACTTATAGTTGAGCTCCCTCAAAACAAATGGTACATATTGAGTTATATAGACGGTTGAGATTAAAGCCTATCTACAATTGGGATTTTAAGGGATTTTCTCAATCCATTAAGAGATTAATCCCTATTTACCATGGTAGCGTTAAATTTCCTTAAGTGTTACACTTGGCCAGCAAGGTTTCAATTCTCCACATGTTCCATAAACCAGACCTTTTCAAGTGGATCAAATAAGCCCCATTTCAAGTAGATTGACCTTTACGGGATATTTTTTGCGCAATCGTCACAGGCTTTGATCCATGACTCGTGACAGTAGTACATGCCACTGTGAGCTAAGGACACAATACAAGAATTTCATACTCTCATATAATTGTGATGGTGGTGAATGGTTATCCGCTAGGAGAGCCAAGCTTCCAAAATCAAGATAACTTACTCGTACAAACAACAACATGTTAAGTAATAATCTTAGAAAGTCTTATGAAAATATACACTTTTTATTTTATTTAATTAAGTACTACTTAAGGATTTTTTAAAGTATAAAGCGTACTCAACATTATATTTCAATTGGGTAGTAGATCATAGAAAGATAACATAATCAATTCATTTGGCAGAATTTATCATTTTAAACATGACATGGGGCAGCAATCCAAGACCATTTTCAAGTTGTTAGACATAAAGGATGTTGAATCAAAGAGAATGCAAGCCCTGCTTGGCAGGTAAGCAACCTGAAAGAAATTAACACCAAATGAATAAAAGGACATTAACGACAAGAAAGTAAAACATAATAAAGAATAAATTCAAAGAAGAATAAGGAAGATCCAATGGAATATTGATGAATATAGGATGGATCTAGAATGAAAGATGGATATAAACCATTCTTGAAAAGGAATAAAGCTGCCAAAAATCAATCAACAACTTAACAACAAATTCGACATAAAACATACTTGAAATTGAAAGAAAATAGAGAAAAAGAGTTTGGATATGATTGGGACTCCAAGATCAAGTCAAACTAGTGTTTGTTGATAGAGAATAAACCAATCTTGAAGTAAACAATAAGGTCTGAATCATATCTAAAAAGAATAAATTAAACAAATTGAATGAAAACATAAGTTATATTAAAGTTGGATGTTCGGTTATGGAGAAGAGATGAGGAACAACTAAATTTAGGGTTTCTTGAAGCAAAATAAACCTTTCTTGAACAACAAATAAAGTCGAATCAAGAGTTGAAATAAAAAGCGAAAACATATTGTTACTTGATCAAGATTGAATCAAAAAAAAAATCAACTATTGGGGATCAACTCGTATAAACAATGAAATATACAAGGTAGAGAAGATCGAATACAAATTTTACGTGGAAAACTTCTCTGAAGATGATAAAAACAATAGGAAAAGGAGGCTTCAACTTTTCATTAAATGAATAAACAAACGAGAGTACAATATGGAGAAAATAAACCTAAATATATTAAACGTATAAACCTGAACCCCAAAAAAAACCCTAACTCTCATAGAGTTTGTCACACCTTGAAATGTCAAGTTTAAGTTGGAATGGTGATTTTGGGTGCTAAATTTGAAAAGCTTACAAAATGAGCGGGTTCTAGTGGAAATAAAAAGAACTTGCGGACTGATTGTGGAAAGGTTGGATTTCAACCTTGGTTTTGTTACATTTAAACTAGAAATATATCTTAGTGGGAGACATGATCGTTATGGATATGTACACTTGGCTAAAGAATTTGAGATCAGTAAAGGAAGTGTATGAGTATTATATAAGGGAGAGACATTATTCTTCAATATTGTTCTTTAATTTTTCTGTTCCTTATTCATCTTCTCTTCTGGTTCGATTGTTAGAGAGAAAGATTAAGGAGCTATTCTGCATAAAGGAGAGAAGCTAAAGTTGGTGTATAAGTAACTGAAGATTTATCAAATTGGTAAGTTTCTTAACCTTTTTTTATTAACAGATTTAATAAAATGGATGAAAGTTAAGGATTTCTATTATCCATCGATTTTGTTCGATTATGGGTAAGGTTGCGAATAATCACTTAAATAACCTCTGCATACAAAGGAATTACGGTTCTTATGATGATGAATTGTCTTCGTTGGAATTTTGAAATGGTTTTTATGTTTTGTTAACTAAGGAGGCTCGTGTAGTAAGGGAAAAGCTAAGTAGATGGACTTGGTGTCAACCTTCACTATCATGTGCTAGGTGTGATTGGTTAAGTGTTGTGCAAATGATACACTATACTATAGTTGATTGATGATATGTTGGGATGCATGTTATCTGTTGTTATGCAAATGCACGATTGGTTGTAAGTTTAACCATGTGGTGTAAATGAAATGCTTGACGTAATATGCGTCGTGTATGAATAGTGTTAATAGTGGAGTGCATGTGTATCGAAATTTAAGTATATGAATGATATGCTGAGTAAGGAGAGATGTACTGGTAGATTGATATAGGATGATATGTCACGTTGTGCACTTCACGTCACGTGTTAATTTGCTTTGTGATGGTTTGAACGAATTCATCGGAGAATGGATATATATGGTATTTGAATTTACAGAGGTTCGGACAGGCTTTGTACGGAGAAGGATGCGCACCAGTATATGAAAGCTCTGTATAAGAAAATTATGAAATCCTTTTACATGTAGTATATGAGAGCCCTTTATGGGACATCTGAAAGCCTTTTAAGGGTGGTAAAGGACTCTACGGAGTCGAAGGCTTCAAGCCGCATGAATAAATGCAAGTCCATGGCCATGGCAAGATCCAGTGGAGGTCTGTGAGATAATTCGTGTATTTGAATTTTTGTTTATGTTCACATCTCTATTTCTGCAAATATGGAATTCGTTTGATAAGTCCACCAAGAATGAGTTCGTTTACTGGTATTCTATTATTATGTGTAACTTCAAAGGTACGAGCTATCTTTTTATATATGAAAGATATATATGAAAGATATGACAGTCTGTCAGGGCTATCTCATATGTATGATTCCGCAAATAGGGGATTCACTCTTACGAATCCTTCTACATATTATCTTCACTGAGAATGTGCTATTTGTTATTGCAAGATCAAGGTAGGATAGGACGGTCCGCTATATTTTTCTACTAAATTGAGATAAGTAGATCTTCTTTATTAATTTTTAATGGGGGTCTTCCTTATGAATCTTTCGATACGTTTCGTAAAGTGTGAATCTAAGTATTTGGGTTTGAAACATGAATCCACAAGGATCATACTACAAATCTGAGTCCGTTAGCACAAGCTAGTAATAGCAGTCCCCAACAAGAACTATTTGCCAAGATATGCTTTTATATGGTTACCTGGATTTATTGGTACAAGATGTGTTATGAGAATTATCTATGGGTTTTATTTCATAAGTCCATAATTAAGAACCTATAAGGACTTTTTCTCAAAGAATTGGATGCATAGGAGTTCGCAATGGCAACTAGTGAAGATAGAATCCCTAGGGATAATCTGCTAAGTGGTCAAATGTTTATAAATCTTAATTTTGATATTACATCTATGAAATCTCATTATGGAAGCTTTATGTGTGCAAGGCTTTGTATAGACAAACATGAAATCTTATATTTTCATGTCGTCAGTAGTAAATCAAATGCAATCGACTAAGATGAATTGTTCTCCAAAATGTGCAAGTAAATAAGCGATGGTGTTGATATAGATAATGTGCCAAGTACAAGTGAGTCAATTCGTGTGATGTGAATACTACACCAATAAGATTGGCAAAATGTCTTAATACCGACAAGTTGAACTTGAATTTTGATCCATGAATACAAGCGTGCTAGTGTAGTGCTAATAAGGTATGAGAAAACTCACTAAGTTCATTAGAACTTATGTATGTGTTATTATATATTGTAGGTAAAAAGGAAAATTTGAGAGTTTGAGGAGGGACCAGGCTAGAATCCGATGTGCTCAGGTATATTTGCTAAAATGACTAAAATATCCATAAAGTAATCAGAGTTCTATAGGGAGAAGAAGTGTTACTTGCCTGTCAAAATGTGGTTGTATTACTTGAGAAATACGTCGCATCGTCGTTACGTCACATGCATCCTTATCGTGACATGGCCCCTCGTCAAGAAATTGGTGTCCTCCACGTTATGAAGTCATGCCTATTTCGCTTCCATCTTTATTAAGTGCTTGCAAATTGTCCAATAAATGCAAGGCACGCCACACAAATCTCCACCGTGACTCGTATTTACCATACCTTCTTATCCAGACAAGTTCTGGCCAGGATAATTGGGAAAGATCAAACCAATTTGAACCGCTCACATCATAATAGTAATAGCGTAAAGGCCGTAAGTCGGGGGACGGCCATAACATAAGGGTATTACTTTCACATCTCTCTCTATCTATATCATGGGCCAAATTCTATCTTTGCAGAATGTCAACCAAGCCCAAACCGTTTGGAAATCAAAAGGCTCCTAGTCTTCAACTTAAAGTTGTATAATGCAACAAGGGCCAATGGTACACGAACGGATTTGTGCTTCACAACAAAAGAGAAAACATCAAAGAAATCAACTCCCACCACTTGACTGTCACCATTTGCAACAAATATTTCTTTAAACACTTTGTTTTTTCCGAAACTACTACAATTTGAAATCTGTGATTTCATCAAACTTCTCGATACCAAAATTCATTGTTTCCAACCCTGAAAGAGTCGATTGTGAAAACATAATCTTGCTCTGATACCAATTTTTTTAGGATTGGCCCGTATAAATAATAGAATAGACAAAGTAAAGACGATCGAATAAAAAATTTATGTGGAAAACTCCTTCGAAGAGGATAAAGACCATAGACAAAGGAGGCTTTGACTCTTCACTAAATGAGAAAATAGACGAGAGTATAATATGGAGAAAATAAACCTAAATGTACGAAATGTACAAAGTCAAACCCCAAAAACAATGCCCTAACTATCATAGATTTCTCTCAAAAAACGTACAAAATTCTCTCTATAGTTCCATGAAAACTCTTACCAAAGCTCATCTACGACTAAGTCTTGTCGCCTCAAAAGAAAAGGCCCTACAGTACTACATCTTTAATTGCCTTATCAAAACAGGGATACAATGCCCCTTTAAATAGGCTAAGTTTAAAGGGTTAAAGTGACTAAAATATCCCTAAAGTAATCAGAGCTCTATTGGGAGAAGAAGTGTTGCTTGGCTATCTAAACGTGCCTATATTACATGAGGAATACGTCATGTCATCATGACATCCCATGCATCCTCATCATGACGTCGCCCCTCGTCACGACGTTAGTGTCCTCCACATTGTGACGTTGTGCCTATTTCACCTTTGTCTTTATTAAGTGCCTACAAATTGTCCGATAAATGCAAGACACATCCTACAAATCTCTACCTTAACTCATATTTACCATACCTTCTTCTCCAAACCTTGTCATGGGCCAAATTTGATCTTTACAGAATGTCAACCAAGCCCAAATTGTTCTCGAACTTAGAAATCGAAAGACTTCTAGTCTTCAAGTCAAGGTTGTATAATACAATAAGGGCCAATGATACACGAACAGGTGTGTGCTTCACAACAAGTGAGACAACACTAAACAAATCAACTCCCTCCACTTAGCTGTCACCTTTTGTGAAAAAACCTTTCTTTAAACACTCTACTTTATTCGAAACTACTACAATCTAAAATATATGATTCCATCAAACTTCTTGATATCTAAATTCATTGTTTCCATCCCTAAATGTACGACACGTACAAACCCAAACCTAAAAAAAAAAGGCCCTAACTGTCATAGAGTTCTGTCAAAAGAGGTACAAAATTCTGTCCATAGTTACCACAAAAACTTTTACCAAAGCTCATCTACGACTAAATCTTTTCGCCCCCTAAAAAAAGCCCCGTAGTACTTCTATTTTGCCATCGATCTTCATTTTTAACGCGTTCTTTTCTAGATCAATTGTTGATCTAAACGTAGCCAAAAATGGCCGACCCAACAGAATGGGAATGTGTTGGTCCTCTTCTCGAAGTCGAGGATAGCAAATTCGACGAGGATTATAAAACCCCTAACTTTAACCAATACGTCCCCAAGTACACCTTTAAGGTGTATAAGAGATCAATCGCCTAATTGAAATGTAATTTTCGTAATTTTCTTCTCCCTCAATCTGAGTTTTAAATATGTGGATAAGTCACAAAGGGCCTTATTAAAATGTTTGTTCCTTATCTCTAGAAGAAGTGTACAACTTCCCGGATC
Organism: Gossypium hirsutum; assembly: GCF_007990345.1. Classification (NCBI taxonomy): domain Eukaryota; kingdom Viridiplantae; phylum Streptophyta; class Magnoliopsida; order Malvales; family Malvaceae; genus Gossypium; species Gossypium hirsutum. The sequence goes on along the minus strand of NC_053442.1, from coordinate 23,016,643 downwards.
TTTTATCTTCGGGGGTATTTTACGAGAAATTATCACTACAAGAAGCGTCGATTTTTATTTGCTCACCTTTTTTTAGCTTTTTATGCCTAGACATAATTTCTTTTAAGTATTTGGCATACTTTAGCAACTTATCAATAAGCTCAATTAGTGACAAGTTTTATATTAAGAGATTTAAAAAGGTTAAGAAAACTTATGAATTCTTCGTCATCCCTTCGTTGCTTGTCCTCCAACCTCAATTAGAACAATACATTCTTTTGCACTAGTTTTGAAGATGGAGTATGTTCCAACTCAGCTATCAGTTTAGATCTTTCCTCCATTCGGACTTCAACTTTTGGCTCATCAAGATTTTGGTCCTCCGTCTCGTCCTCTTCATCCTTCTCAGTAACGGGTTTTTCTAAGTTTGCTAAAGTTTTACTCGAATGGAGTGAGATTGCATTTATGTGCTCTTTTTCATCCTTTTGAAGGTTGTTCTTGGTATTACTCAGAATCCTCGTTCCCATTTGCCTTCGTATCTTATTCAATGCGCTTACTATATTGCGCATCTTTTCCTTTAACTTGACCACATTGGTACGTGTTTACGTGCATTTGGTCTTTACGTGTTAATGTCAAACCTCATGAGTTGCATCTTATTTTTAATCCGGTCCAAGCGTTGACCACAACCAATGTGGTCATTACCCATGGATCTCTCTTGAGATCTTTGCAAGTGTGAGGGTTGGTATGGAAGGTTTTTCGATTTGGAGCTGGGTTTTCGCTACCTTGGTTGCCTCTCCACCTTAGATTCGGATGGTCTTTCAACTGGGGTTGTGCGTGTTCGAATAGAGATTTTCATCCCTATTACCCAAATAATTCAATTCCTCCGATTGGGTTTCTGAGTCGAACATGTAGCTTCAAGTAGCATGATTCATTGATGGCTTAATAGTGGTCTCTAGATGATGTAATTTTTCCAAATTTTGTTGATATTTGTTGCCTTCTTTGACCACCTGAGCCATTTATGGTTTCAGGCTATAAGAAAAGTGCTTGTTAGGCCACATGTATGACTTTATTGCCATGTCCTTCAATCAATTGACAGGCTTGCTCGTAGGTTTTTTCATGAAGGCTCTTAAGCTCCCATCCAATCTATTATAAAAAATTTACAATTGAAGCCAATCTTGCATACCGGGGTGTGGGCATTTCTTAATAAGCGATTTGAAGTGTTCCCATGCTTCATATAAATTCTCACCTTCGAATTGCTTAAAATTAGCAATGTCGCGCCTTAATTGGACGGTTCAACTAATGGGGACAAATTTGCGTGAAAATTTCCCGCTAAGTTGTCCCATGTCGTGATGGAACATGGCTCGTGGAAATTGAGCTATTCATAAGCATTGTCACAAAGCGAGAGCGAGAACAAATGGAGACGAATCGCGTCATTGGTCACTCCGTTGTATTTGAATGTGTCGCGCAAATGTAGGAATCTCTTTGAATGCTGGTTCAGGTCTTGCATCATGTTTCCCCAAAATTGCAAATTATTTTTGTATCATTTGGATGGTGGTCATCTTAATTTTAAAATTTTGTGCGTTAATTGTAGGCCTCTCGATACTACCTCAAACAATGTCTAAAGTGGGAAGCATGTATTCGCGCAATGTCTTCTCTGGTTGAGCCATATGTGGCTCTCTTCTGAACTGTGCTGGAGGTTCGATGTTTGTTTTCAAATAGGGGGTTTCCTCATGGCAAGTCAACCACTATAGGTGGATTGTTTTGCATTTCCTATCGGGCTTGCCTTAATATTCTCTCCGGTTCAAGATCTAGCTTAACTAGAATGGTTCCACTTCAAGTCATACATTGAAATGGAAGAGAAGTTGAAATAAATTAAAATCAAATAAAAAAAATTGTATTTATAATCCTAAATGTTCCTATATATCCTATTAAAATGCAGAAAATTAAATTCAAGTCTAATGCCAAAACCTCCCCGGGAACGACACCAACAACTTAATCGCTGCCAGATGTGCGAACGTCTGGGCTGGAAATACTGCAGCAAAATGGATAAATAATTAAACAATAGTGTCTGCAAGTATACAGATCAAATTGTAATATAGATTAGTGTTACAGCAAAACACTTCGGGAAGCATTTCAAGGATCGTACCAAAGGGAGGTTGAATTAAACCTAAATTAGCTTTCTACACTAATAGGGCTAAATAGTACCGATTTAAAATTATATTACCAAAACCAAATTGAAATTGATTACTTAAACTAACATAAAATTTATCTAAAACTAAAATAAACCAACTAACAGTTGAAATAAATCCAATAAAACAAGCAAGGGGTTAACTCACTTCAGTGATCCTAATAAACTTCAGAATTTGGGTTTTTTCGAGTTAGCTATTAATTAACCAGTTAATACCTCTCGGCCTCACTTTTTTGACTAGGATAAATTATGATTTACTTGGTAAAATTATCTCTCGATCTCATTTATCCTAAATTACTTCCTAAGGGTATCACTTCCTAAGGTTTAATCGCACATAATTTAAACCAACTAACTCGTATTTCAACCTTTATTCATCTGTTAATTTTTCACACATCCTTTCGTTAATCTCCCTAAGGAAATTATCTACTCATGGATCTAGATGTAATAATCCTAAACTCATATTTAACATGCAAGGCAACAAATTAAATAAAAAGTAAGGACTAGAGAAATAAGTCCGTTTCGATCTCAATTTGTGCTTGGATGCAAAATCTCCTTTAACAATCATGAAAAACACTTCGATTGCAATTGGAATCAATAATAAAATAACAAAAAACTATTATATTAAAGCTTTGGATCAAAATTAGATCCAAGTTAAACAAGAACAAAAGTATGTAAAATACTAAATTGGGAGGAAAATAAAAACTAAAGCAAAACCCTAAAATAACTAAACGACTCACTTAGCCAAGCCTCTTCAAATGAGACTTAATATGCCTCTTTATAGAGTTTATGGTTAGACCTATTTAAGGTAAATAAATACTCCAAAAATCTGATTAAGTTACATTGTATGGACTAAAATATCCTTAATTAAAATTTCATCTTGTCATTGGTGTTGCGACACCATAGGATCGATGTAGTGACACTGCCTTCATTTTCTGGGTATTTTGGCTTCGAAGTTCTCTGTTGCGACACCATTCCCTAGTGTTGCAACGCTGCAATCGCCATTCATCTTTTAAGCCTGAAAATAGTGTCCTACATACTAGATAGAGCCGTTAGATCATCCCTAGGACCATAGTGGCCTTTTAGGTCATAACATAACTTAAAATTGCGTAAAAACACTTATTTTGCATAAATTAAACATAAGATAATAAAATCCAAAAATGAAATAAAAATATATAAAAATGTTATAAAACATGCTCGTTAAGTGTCGAAAAGACCTTAATTTGCCACAACGAATTGTGGTAGATCAAGAGACACTTGAGGTAGTTGAGGGATACACGAATGAGCTAAACTTGATAAAGGAGCAACTCAGAGAATTTGTGTTGGAGTCTCTTGGTTCCAATGTGGAAAAGATGCAAGAGATGCTCAGTTCCACTATGAATGAGCTTAAAGTAAAGGACGATGTTCTCGAGGCCATGGTGATGGCCTTGAAGGAACAAATTGATGAGCTCAAGGGAGAGCTCATTATCTATAAGGCTACTTTGAGCAATGAGATGTTGGCTTTGTGATCGAAGCAACGCAAGATGGATGTTCCCAAACCAAAGAAGTTTAAGGGGGAAAGGTCTGCAAGGGACGTAGATAACTTCTTGTGGGAGATGAAACAGTACTTCCATGCGATAGGCATTGAGGATGATGCCATTAAGTAAACGTTCAATTTATTTTACTGATGTTGCTTTTATGGTGGCATCGTAGGTCCACAGATGAGAAACGTGGTGGGACTACAACTGGGATTTGGGAAGAATCAGTTTTACCAACAGTATGACGAGAAGAAGGCTTGTATTAAGTTGCATCGGCTTATACAATAAGGCATTTTCAAGAGCATGTTCGGGAGTTCAATGAGTTGGCTTATACAATAAGGCATTTTCAAGAGCATGTTCGGGAGTTCAATGAGTTGATGTTTCAAATCTCTGACTTGAGTGAGAAAGAAGCATTCTACTAGTTTGAAGATGGGTTGAAGCCATGGGCAAAGCATGAGTTATGCCGACAAGGTATCACTGAGCTTACTGTAGTCATGGCCGAGGTAGAATCTTTTTTCGAGCTTGGTTTGAAGAAAAATTAGTTCGAGTCTTCCAAGACCAAAGAGACAGGCAATGGATGGGGGAGACCATAAGGGAGAATGGGACAAAAATGGCAACGATGGTAACTATAAAAATGGTGGTAATGAGAGACCACATAATGGGAAGTGGAAACACAACAACAAACCGAAGGGGCTAGTGAAATGTTTCCTTTGTAAGGTTCGCATATAGTGAGGGATTATCTGAAGAACTCTATGTTTTCTAACATTGAAGAGGATGATGAGCCAGGTAGAGCATCAATAAGGCTTGGTTGTGTTCTGTCGAAGCCAAGATGGTTAGAGAAAGTGAAAAGAAGCAAGTGTAGTGCTTCTTATATATTGGTTCACATAGGATGTGGGACTGTCCGAAGCAATCCAATATACCTACAACCAGTAAATGAGAGAAAGCGAAGCCTGATAAGAGTAAGGCTTCAAAGCTTGGGCCAATGATACTAAATTCTATGAAAGCAAAGAGGGGCTACAAGTAGAAATGGTTTATGTATATGAACATCAACATCGCAAGTCAAAGAAATATTACTCTTATTTACTTGGGGCATAAGAACTAATCATATTGGAGAAAGCCATGGGAAAAATTGGCCTCTCAATTAGCAAATCAAATAAGAAGATCAATATTGTAAATTCTGAAAAGGTCCCAACTATGGAAGTAACACAATGAGTGGAGCTATAGATCGATCAATGGAAAGGAAATGAAGAATTTGATGTAATTCACTTAGATGAATACAACTATGATTTTAGCTTGAATTTCCTTGACAAGATTTATGCTCTGTTGGTTCTGAGGATTGTATATGTATCTTGGATACTCGATAACAAGTGCCGGTGAGTTGTGACATGAGGGGAGGAACCAAGGAACTGTAGACAATCCAACTAGTTGAGGATATTCATTGTGGGAAAGACATTGACTCTATAGATAGAAGTGTTACAAAGACCTCTTGGAAAGGTTAGAGGTGCAGCAAACTTATATGAAGCCTGTTGAGTCATCAATAGGGCTACCACCTACGAGAGAGGTGGGTTGTGCTTTAGACTTTGGGAGAAAAGTTGTGATGCAAACTAGGCAGTTAGAGTGAGTAAATGCAATGAGCAAGGTACATCTCAAACAATTATCTAATGTTTTACATTATGACTTACCATTGGCTTGGCAAATACACAGAGGCCTTTTCAAAGTTCTAAAGTGGGTAAGTTGTGGGGCTTACAAACCAAAGCCAGTGGCAACAATCAAGGTTAACCCGACATTCAATGTGGGCATGTTTAAGCCTATTTGTGTGGAACAAGGGGATTTTGGTCGAGTCAAGTCACAATGTGGGCAAGTAACAGTCGTAAACTCTTGCGGATGAGGTGTGCCAAAGAGGGGAGAAACTATTCAAGTTAGGAGATAATGGTAACCGAGGTAAGTGTTCTGAGGGACGGGACTACCCAACATAAAGGCTAGTCAGGAATCGGTCGAGGCATTAAGAAATTTTTAAGGTGAATCATTCTAGTGTCATTTCAAGAATGCAACGAGGGCGTTGTAAGAATGGATGGGGTAGAATTTCACAAGCCGCAAATTAAAGCCTATGAAAGTTACGCAAAGAACGTCTTATGGAGGTCAATCAATTAAATAAGGCTCATTCGACCCATTTGAATCAACTCGATTTGTGGAACATGTGGAGAAACCCATCTACTTGAAGCCTTGGTGGCTAAGTGAAGCACTTTAGGAAATTTAAGGCTACCATGGTAAATAGGGAAACTTATCTTAAAAAAGGTGATATATGATAATATTTTATTTTGTAATCTTAAAGGATTGAAATCAATCTCTTAAAAATCTCAATTGTAGATAGATTTTAATCTTGATCGTCGATGTTTACTATTTGTTTAGGGGGAGCTCAACTATAAATAGAGGCCTTCACCCTCATTTGTAATCATTCCAAGATACTCACTTGTAATCCTTAAAAGTAATAGAGATACTTTGAAAGCATTTACTCAAACACTTGGCGTGTTTTTGCTTTCTAGTGCTATTTTTTGTTCTTTCGTTGCTCTTTTGTTTTGAGTTGTTTCCCTATGGATTGCGAGACGAAAGTTCTAACCCTGTAATAGTAAAAGATCCTTAATTCATGCATATATATATATTAGTTTCATATTACTCTTGGTCTTGTATTTGGGATGGATGTATTTAAAATTTATTTTGTGATCTGGCTTGATAGGTTGAGTCATGGGTGATTACGGTTGCTTTTCATGAGCATGCATGCTTATAGTTCTCCTTTAATTTGAGCTTTAATTTGGTTGAGCATGAAACTCAATTTTATTGACATTATAAATATTGAAATATACTAGCCATTGATTTAAGGATGTTTTGATGAATTATGATAAAAATCAAGCTTGTTTTATAAGAAGAGAGGACTAGGAATGTTTAAGGCCATTTTTTAGTGTAATTCATGTTTAATGAATGTGAAGGTGTTTCGATAGTTGTTTTTGGTGATTTAAACTTGGGTTTTGAGCTTTCAAAGTTGAAGTTTTGATATTGGATTGTTTTATGTCGAAACAAGGGCATTTCAAGTTAAATTTTGGCTCTAGAGGTTGTGGTTCCGATATCTAGCCCTAGAGGTATGGACACAAGCCAAGTAGAAAGAAAAACTCTATAGTACTCGGACAGCTTTGAACATCCAAAAGTCAATTTTAAATGGTTTTAAAGTTTAATTTCTTAAATAAATAAACTATTTTAGCCTCAAAAGTGCTCTAGTAGCACTTCTCATTCGTACCTATGTCGGGACAGGTGAGAGGTGTTACATAAACTATATACAATCATAATAACTCACATTTGCAATTCACTATAATGTGGTAATAATCATGAATGTTATTTTTATGTGCGCTTAATGTTTGTTCTATTAAAATTTATGTTTTGTCGCATTAGGTCATGTAACACTCCTAACTCGTATCCATCGTCGGATCAAGGTTACGAAGCATTATCGGAATAAACAGATTAGATAAAGACATTTCATATTAATTAACATTCATGTCAAATTTTTTTCATAAAGTCCCTTATGTGAGCCCTCGAGGCCCAAAATATGCATTAGAAACAAGTCAGGACTAAATTGGGTACTCAAAGAATTTTTCGCAAAATTTCAAAACTTTTCCTAGGTCTAGGGGACACATGCTCGTGTGGTCAGGTCGTGTGGTTCACACGGCCATCTGACACGCCCATCTCCCAGGCCGTTTGGGCAATCAAAGTAGGGCACACGACCATGTCCCAGCCCGTGTAACTCTTTGACTTGGGTCACACGGCCAAGTCACACACTCGTGTGTTAGGCCGTGTGTAGGTGCAGGGGTTACTGGCCAACCCACATGCCCGTGTGCCAGGCCATGTGAAAAATCCTGAGCATTCTATTTTGAATTTTTAAGATGCAGGGGACATACGACCACAACACACGCCCATGTGCTAGGCCGTGTGTCACACACGCCCGTGTCTCTTCCCGTGTGGACAAAATAAGGCCATTTCTAAGCCTTATTTCTCACCCAAACATGTCTTCCACCTACATTATCACTTAAACACATTCACAAACCATATCAAAGCACTTTAAACAGATCAAAACCATGTCTTAAACTTGACATATTACACATACAACCAATGTGCTCTTAGGCACCTTAATAGACAATTTATTAATATGTCATTCCAAAACTTATACTTACCTAGATACCAAATGCACATATATGCTTAATCAATTTCATACTTCAAACATGATAATATCATATATATATATCAAAACATGACCATTACAAGCCATTCCAATGGCTAATTACAACTAAAACATTTATATGCCAACATTGACCAAGTTAACCTATATATGCTATTATAACCAAAGTTACTTTACTAAATATACCGAGATGAGCTGATAGATAGTGTGATGATATCTCTGCCAAGCTTCCAACCCAACGAACCTCTGAATTACTATAGAACAGAAGGAAATAAAACAAAGTAAGCATATTATGCTTAGTAAGTTCGTATAGCGGGAAATTAACTTACCAATTATTTACATTTAAAGTAAGCATGTAAAATTCATCCAAAGAAATTTGGCAATTTGCCTAAACACATATAACTTCAAGAAACATGTTAGTCTTGTATTTTATGTGAACATCAAGAAACAAGGATGAGCTCATCATGTAACAATTTTCATATAGATAAGCTTTCCACATCATATATCCATATAACATGTACATTTCCATAATAATTCATCTCAAGTTCAAATTATTCCATGTCGGAACTTTACCCATTGAATTTATTAGAAATATCGATGGATACACAGGTAGTACACTTGAAGTGTACAAACTGTAATTCGTCAATTCATATTCGGGAGTGCTCCTTAGAGCACAAAATCGGGAAGCCCTCTCTCGAGCCATATAACGGGAAGCTCATGTGAGCCATGTAATGGGAAGCTTATCCAGGCTGTATAACGGGAAGCTCATAAGAGCTATAATCGGGAAGCTCATGCGAGCCAATAATGAGTAGCTTTGAAAAGCCATTAACAGGAAGCTCCAGATAGCCATATATCGGGAAGTTCAAGTGAGCCATAATCGAGAAGCTCCAGAGAGCCATTAACGAGAAGCTCACAAAGAGCCTTTAATCGGGAAGCTCACGAAGAACCATATATAGGGACGCTCATAAGAGCTGTGGTGTGTCTACAACACATGTAGAATCACAACCAATCGGGATGCTACAAAGAGCTATTAACAGAAAGCTCGCAAGAACCATATAACGGGAAGCTCGAGAGGTCCATATATCGGGATACTCTTTGAGCTATGGTGTGTCCGCAACATATGCAGGACCACAACCAATTCGGGAATCTTGTATCCATCGAATTTCATTTATTCAATCGAGACTTAACGTTTGTCGGGCATTGTCGGATATGCGATTAATTTCATATACATAGAAATAATACAATCACATGCATATAATTCAGTTAACACATATGAGTTCTCAATTTAGTTACACGAACTTACCTCGACAATGTTCGTGTACGCAAAATCTACTAATCCGTCACTTTTTCTTTTCCATGATCTAACTTTGTATTTGAGTTATCCGGATCTATACGAATGAATTTAACATCAATTTAATACAATTCATATCCAATTCAATTCAATTCACATCTTAGGAAAAATTACCATTTTGCCCCTATACTTTTTAATTAATGATGAATTCGTCCCTAGGCTCGAAAAATGAAATTCATGCAATTTAATCATTATTTCAAGCCTAGTCAATTTTTACTTATAACATTTTTACATATAACATGTAATTCATAAAATTTAGAATTTTTCCATGAATTTTACATCTTTACAATTTAATCCCTACATCACAATTTCATCAAAATTCATTTTACAAAAGTTGTTTATCTATGAACAACCTTTCATTTTCTACCATAAATTCTATAATTCATGTATATTCATCCTTGGCTAAACCCTATTACTTTGATAACTTTGCAAATTAATCCCCGAGATAGCTAAATTAAGCTATTACAATCTTGAAAACATAAAAATCATTAAAAACGAGACAAGAATGCTTACCCAATTAAGCCAAATAAGCTTGCTTGAGGTCTTTTCTCTTAGCTAGGGTTTCCATAAAAAAAATTTGAGAAAGATGATGAAAAATATGATATTTTCATTATTTAATTACTTATCATCTTTTATTATTTTTACTTTCCAATTTAGTCATTTTCTTTAATTAATTTTCCATGGATGAATCATCATACTTATCTACTAACTTCTCTTAATGGCCTATTTTTCATATAAGGACCTTCAATTTTGAATTCCATAACTATTTGATACTTATAGCTACTAGAACCCAACTTTTGCATTTTATGCAATTTGGTCCTTTCTTTCTAATTAGACATGTAATCGGTAAAAAATTCCTAACGAAATTTTCATACGATATTTCTATCATAATGCAGACCATGAAATAAAATTAAAATAATTTTCTTTTCGGACTCGGATTTGTGATCCCTAAACCACTGATTTTCATACGATATTTCTATCATAATGCAGACCATGAAATAAAATTAAAATAATTTTTTTTTCGGACTCGGATTTGTGATCCCTAAACCACTGTTTCGATTTTACTGAAAACGGGCTGTTACAAGTTGAGTGGGAGAATGTAAGATTTTTAGCCCAATTTTGTGAATCCAGTTAAGTTTGGGGTCCAATTTAAAGGGAATAAAAGTTTTGCTTTAATAGAAATTAAATCTTATACATTCATTCAGTTACTTTATGGATGTACCAAATTAAAAGTTTATCATTATAAATCCATCTCATTACCTATTAGGGTTACACACAAAAAAAATACTCATAAAAATTATAGCCTTTATCACTTAAGGTTTGTGTAATTAAAAAAAATATAAGAGAATGAAATTAATTTATCAGGTATTCTTCTTTGTCACGACTAATAGCTATCTCTAATTCCTTGCCAAATATTAACTAATAAAAATCATATTATTATAAATATTCTAAAAATCATTATTTGTGCAATATTAAAGTTTTGGTTTCCATAATGTTAAAGAGCAAAAGATTGACAACATGAGAACAAGAAACGGGAAAGGTTTAGACAAATGGGGAAATTTTGGGTTAAATTTTTGCTTTGAATGATTTTGGGTAAAGCCAAAACTTCGGATTTTTGCTTTGAATAATTTTGGGTAAAATCAGAACTTTGGAAAAAAAAAATCAAAAGAATATATGAAATAATTATTATGCGATTTCATTTGTATGGCTTTCATTGGTTACATACCAGCCAATGATTTTGAGAAGCACTAGTTACAAGTTACAACTGGTGAAGAGCCATTTTCTTAAGACGAGTTTACACGATTTCATGAAATCATGAAGAGCCATACAAACCAATTGGTTGGGCATAATGGATTGGAACCCTTGGGTCTCTGATGATTCACTGGGACTGGTCGGAGGAACGACGACGATGGTGAGTGCTAGCGATAGTGTTCGTGCACCTACAGTTTCGGCTGGAAAAGCTGAACTTTTACTAGGAAAGAAGAAAGAGAAACAAATAAAGAAAAAAACAAGGGAAATCTTTTAATATTAAGAGAAAAATAAAAATTACATTCGGGCATTTGAGTCAAAGACTTAGATTAGTTGTCCTCGAATATGAATTTGATAGGCTTAAACCATCAAATCAGATTTCTTTTAATGGAAACAATTTTGATGGAATGAAAATAAATGAGATAAAATAATCAAAATTAATATAAGGATCACTATAATTCAGGGATAAAATGATATTAAGCTTAAATATATTTATATGTTTACATATATAAAAAATATTTAAAAGAATATCGATAACCTTAAAATGTGATACTATAGTAATTACCTGAATCCCAGTCACCTTAGGATTTAGGAAGGGGTGAACCAACAATTCCCACGAGAGTTTTTCTCATTTTTTAGGTTCTTGGGAATGCAAAATAAGGTTTCATTTATATATCCTTTTTTACTTTCCAGGCTGGCAAAGGCATTCCTCGAAATTGGTAAGGTATATTCTTTAACCTTGTCGGACATGGCTAATCAACCGCCCCCGTCTCTATATGCTTCGGTTAAAATATACACTTTAAATAAAGTGGAGGAAAAAGTATTAACTAAAGTTTGACATTTAAATTTTATTTATTTAAAATTTTTAAAATTCTATACACACTATTAATATCTCAAATTAAAATTCAACATTAATATATTTGTTATATCTCTATCAATTTAAATTTGGTTAGATTTTCTACAGAATTTTATATGTATTTATGAGATCAAATATGAAATTCTGCTTACTCACTTTAAATTGAGTATCCGTTTCCCTCCCTTTTCTACTAAGATTGAAAATCATGTATTTTACATATCTATACGATTGAGTCTTTGAATTTTCGAAATAGTGTAAAAAGAAGTGCTTCGAATCATTGCTATTTGACTTGGACCTGTTCTAAAAGAGTGGAGGCATTTCGAATTGTTTGTTGACACGGACAAAGACAGGAAAAACCTCAGAAATTATTTCAATATTGAACCTTGGACACATCATAGTTCCAATGTCGATTAGTAAAGAGATTTCTCTCCACTCAAAATTTTAATACATTAAGCATTCATTTTGAATCTCTTTACCTATCCGACTATTAATTTTAAAATAAATGAATCAGTTTCTTTCAACACTACCCCTCTCCTTCTCCACCTCTATTAATACGGAATAATATTTATACAGTCATATTATTTTCAAAAACAATTTATCATTCATAATATAAACATAATAATAAGTAAATTTTGAAGGAAAATAATAATTATATCAACCATTGAATTAGAATTTTTAAATAAAAGTAACATGATTTAATTATTATAAAGTATTCAAAATAAAGATACCAGTTATATAAAAAATTTCCCCGACAATGGCTTTTCATTTGTCCTTAGTTGCCTTGGGATTCCTTTTGAGCAGCACCCTATCACATGCATGAGCATTTAAAAGTAGCTTTATCCCATGATTTAATCAAACATTATAAGCATATCTTTTGAAAATAAAATAACGTGTGCATTATTCCTTAATGATTTATTATAAATACCGGGCATCAAAGCTAATTAAAGAAACAATTCAAAGGGCTAAAAAAAGTAGCCCAAGGGGAAAAAATTGCTAGTGGAAAGAAAATGAAGAGAAGGGTTTTTCAATGGATCATTTTCATAATTTTATGTTTCTTAAGTGAAAGAGCTTTCATCTCACCATCAGAGGCTGCTGTCAATGATCTCAAGCCCTTGATGAAGGAAAAACAACTCAAAGGTAAGTTTTTTTTTTTCTTTTGCTTTGAGAAAGGAATTTTAAATTTTGTAAATGGAAAAAGTAGATCACGAAATTTAATATTTGGTCATCAATTAAGAAACCCATTTAATTTTTTTTCATGCAGATGTTTTGGAGTGGCATGAAAAAACAATCAAGGGTTGGCATGAAGCACTTCATTTGAAGATGGTTCAAAGAGAAAAGAAAGTAATTATTGAGCAAAAGAAGAAAGGAGGGAAAGCAGGAGGAAGCTATGGCGGTGGAAGTCTTCTTCGACCTCGTGCCAAAAAGAGTGCAGCAAATTTTCTCCATCCAACAACATTCCTTAGATTTCTATTACTTGGGTTAATCCCCGCCATGTTCTTCTTTTGATAACTTGGATATAAGCCCTTGATTATATATACATATATGTGTACCCCTCAAATATAAAGTGTTGGTCATTTTTTGATTTTTTTAAATTATCATTTGGAATTTTATTCAATTAATCAACAATAAAGCGCAAGCAACAAACAGGCAAAACAATAAAATTGGGCTAACCCAATCAGCCCAATAATCCAGCAAAGAAAGGAGCTTGCTCTTGAAGCATCCAAGCAACTAGCCTAAGCAATTAATGCAGCACAACTAAGATCCAACAACTGGATAGTAACCCCTCAATAATTTATCTTTTTTTTTTCCAATAACTAGAAACCATCCGACTTCCATTTCATCTCTATTCTCCAGATGCTTCTTGTCCCCCAACTTGCCAAACTATGCAAAAACTCAGACCAACAACACCATCCCCCTATGATCTCTTTCCACTTATTCTCTAACATACTCAAGAAACCCATTTCTCATCAAGCATCGATTCCCTTTTTTCAGACCTTTTGTACCTTTCTTTCTGTATTTTTTTTTTTACAATAGAAAGGGCATCTCCTTCAACTTCGACCGCCGTAAACCCCAAATCCAGGCCCAGTTGAATACTTTGAACGCATGCAATAGCCTCCGCCGCGAACACCGATGGTACATTTTCATTTAACTCAACCGTGAAACTCAATACCCGCCCCATAGAATCTCTGATTGCAATCCCTGAGCAAGATTTGTTTTCATGTTTTCTGTATGCTGCATCAAAGTTTATTTTCACAAATGGGTTCTCCGATAGCTGCCACTTTTCCAATTCCATTCTTTGAACATGTATGGAATTATTCAACCCATCTAGTTTATAAACATAATTCCTAATAAAATCTGTTATGGCTAAAGCTATTTTCCTTTGCCCCTCATGCACCAATTTGTTTCATTCAGCCCATATTTCCCATAAAGCATAGACAAAAAGACAACATTGAATGGTGGAATTGTTCTAAAAAAACCAGGTAACCCAGTACATAAACTCCATGTATAATACTGAATCTCGCCAATTCCAATTCAACTGATGCCACATTTCTTTTGTCACAGGACAATCATGCAGAGCATGTTCTCTGGATTCAACCTTTCCTGCGATATGGGGCATATTATTGTATTTCTTGATCTTTTGTATTGTAGATTAAATAGAGTAGGAAATTATTATTTTTTAGAAACACTAAGGCCACGTTTGGTTTGCTCTATTAGATTAGAGGTGTAATGGAATAGAGGCGTAATAGTAATCTTGTGTTTGGTTGAATGAAATAGAGGTGTAATAGAATAATGGAAAAAACTAAAATAACTAGAATACCTTAGCATAAATTTATTTTGGTAAATATTATTGTTATTGTTATTTAAATTTTAATAAGATTATTATTATCAATAATAAATAATTTAATCATATTTAAATATAATAATGATTAAATATATTAAATATATTATAATTAAAATATATAATTTAATAAAATTCTTAATAATTAATATTCTTATATGAATTTACTCAAATCATAATATATGATACTATAAAAGATAATTTGAAATGATTAATATTAAATATATTTTAATTAAAATATATGATTTAATAAAATTTAAAATAGTTATAACTAATAAATTATCTTATATGAATTTGTATAATTTAAAATAATTATTATTATATATAATTTAATAATAATATATAATTTCATAAAATTATTGATAATAATTTTTCTTATATGAATTTATACAATTTAAAATAATTAATATTAAATATAATTTAATAATGATATATAATTTCATAAAATTCTTAATAATAAAATGTTCTTATATGAATTTACTAAAATCAAAATATAACTTGAGAATTATATTCTGCATAAACATAATTAACTTATATTAAGAAAAGGTTAGATGAAAATGAAATTCTACATCATAATCCATATGTTATATAGTTTTACAACATCAAAAAGTTTGAACATCGATTTTTAATGGTGAGAAAGAAATCTTCTGACCCATTCTAATCGCGCAACAGAAGGTAAACTAAAGAAAACGATCATTTGAGTTGGATGATCTGGAATTTTACTCAGAGCTTCATACCGCTGATCGTCGGATAAACCTTCAATTTCCCATAAGGTTGAATATAAATTAGAAGCTTTCTCTTCCATCTTTTGATATTCTTCTGACTTTTGCTGAACTACCACCTCGGAGGCAATACTCCTACTGATTTGATCGCCAACGGCCTTGATGTTTTCGGCCAACAAAGTGACAGCCTCATCAAATGAAGAATACACATTATCACGAGCATCAAATTTCTTCTTTCTCTTGTTTGAAGATGAGGAACCCCCTTGGTCTCTATCTCCTCGCGGTTCTGTACCAGAAACATCCATGTCGTTTAAAGAGACGTCAGCTTCGCAGTCATAGAATGTGTTTATCTCTTCATTCATATCTGTAGTAGGTACATCCTCAGCATGTATTTCTTTAAGAACATCAGCAGTTGTTTGAGCGTCTTTCCCAATCGCTCGATCTCTTGCGATATGGCAGTAAGCTGGTTGTAGTAAGGGAAAGAACGATGTCTGAACTGAGCGGCTTCTTTGTGACTCTAAAAAAAATGAGGAAATCATATTAGTTATAAGTTTTGTAAAAAAAACAAATAAATACTTGAAATACATTTTACCTTTACATAGGATTCCCAAACTGCATCTTCAGCAACAACGAGCTGCCTATGCTCGTCCCAACCAAAACCGCTATTGTTTTGGCCATTAAGCATGTCATAGACGACTGACCATTCCCTTTTTAGGCACCTAATCCGAGATTCAACATTGCATTTGGTAAAACCTTTTGTAGCATCTTTTCCAACTCGTTCAAATAACCGGCTTTGAACCCGGTATCAGCATTAAATGTTCCTACATTGTGCAAGTCCACCATGCAAGAAACCAATGCTGCATCTTCTTTTGGAACCCATTTTCTTTTGCTTCCTCGAGAAGCTTGAGAAGAAGCATGTGATTGTGGAACACCTAACATAATTATCTTAAAAAAAAACAAATTAACATTATTTACTATTTTTAATATCATGAATCAAAAGGTGAACAGTTTATAATATTATATCGTTAGTTCAATATCATGAATCAAAAGCTCAATACTAAATTTAAAATTATAACACATGCTGAATGAAAAGATAATTAAATTATAATTCAACAAAGTTTAGTACAATACAAAATTTTAATCAAACACCACCAAAGTTTCATAAACTAGATACATAAAATGACATCAACTAATCAATTTAAACTCAATTTGTCCCTAAACCTAACTAATTTCTAGATGCTTGCCATTCATCGAACATTTGGTTGGCTAGTTCCATCCTCCAAGTAGCCCAAGCATCCGATGGATGAATATTTGTGATATTCGATTCATCATCATCCACCACATTAGTAGGTAATCCTTCTCCCACCTTTGCTTCAATGGGATCAATACTCATATGGGTTCGAATAAAATTATGGAGCAAACAACATGCAATAATAATTCTATTGTGCACCCTTACAGGATAAAACGATGGACTCCTAAGTATTCCCCATCTAAGTTCTAATAAGCCAAAGCATCTTTCAATAATATTACGTGCTGAGACATGTTTCATATTAAAAAACTCTTGCGGAGAACTTGGCTGATAACCCTGACGCCACTCGTTCAGATGATATCGCTGTCCTCTAAATGGTGCAAGAAATCCCTCACAATTTGTGTATCCAGCATCAACTAGATAATAACAACCTATACAATAAATTTTTTTAAAAATGATCAATTCAGCACACAAAGTTTGATCTTAATGAATAATTCAAATTCCTCTAACTATACACTTTACCATGAGGAACTTTTAGTTCATGTATTCTACTAATGGCATCTCGAAGCACCCGTCCATCGGCAACTGAACCTTCCCAACCAGGAAGAACATAAACAAATTGCATCTCAGGTGTACAAACACCTAGCATATTTGTTGCTATGTCACCTTTTCGCGTTCGATATCTAGGTTTATCAATTGTTGGCACCCTAATCTTGATGTGGGTTCCATCAAGAGCACCTAAGCAATTCTATATCACATGATATAAAACCTTGAGTTAGAATACTAATTTAAATCTAAGTCAACTAAATGTTGTACAAGTTATATATAAAACTCAGTCTAATACCTTAAACCATTTCCACCTTGTGTCAGAAGAATCGGCTGTAATTGGCTCCGGCTTTTTAAATAAGACATCTTGTAAGCGTATGACAGCATTTAAAACACTATGAAATGCTCTGCTAACAGTTTCCCCAGACCTTCTAAAGTGATGCTTGATAACTCGATTTTTCAGGTGATGAGAGATGATATGTAAAAACATTGCTACTTGCTCATCAACAAGCATGAACCTTGACGACTTCAATCCCCTTATCGATTCTAACATCTCACATAGTTTAAAAAAGGCAGTTCTATTCATCCTAACTTGTTCAATACAAGTTTCGTCACTAGCATATACAAGCCTTTTCACATAATCCCGTTTTGCATAAAAATCTAAGGTATAGGACCTAATCCTTGGTCTATAAGTCTGTAGGCTAAGGCTGGCACCCATTCTAAATAAGAACCAAATCGCAATTCTACAGATTTCCAACCATATTGTCAATGCAATACCAATTCTTTTACGCCTCATACTTTGTGCAATTAAAGGCGACGAGCCATTACTGCAACATATTAAAATTAGAACACACTATCAATGAATTGAAGTTGCAATTACACATTATCAAATAAAAATAAACAATACAAATTTAGAACACACGAAGCAAAAAATTATCTACTAAATGATATCGTTGCAACAAAGTTAGAGATTTTGGTTGGCCAAATTTTAAAAAAAAAATCCTAAAAGGATTAAATTGTATTACTAAATAATTAGAAGGTTTAATACTGCAATAAATCTATTTTATTCAAGGGAAGCTAGATCCCTGCTTGCCCTCCCTTATATTAACTATAGCAATTAAGGTATCAAAACTTGTTTATTTTGTAAAGCAACAAATTTTGTGGTATGATTGAGAAAAATATTTTGTTAAGCAACAAGGTTTAGGTTTGTTTTAGTACTTTATTTAATAATAATGTTAATTGAAAAATCATACATACGACTCCATTTTATGATTTCACATTATCGACCACTTTGAAAACAAATTTATATATAATTTTCCTTAGAAGTAGTAAAAAAGGGTTCAATAAATATGAATTTGGAGACCCAAGTTTAATTAGATTTTCTTCACATGGTAGGTTCAAATGTGAAAAGATTTTCTAAGCAACATTATTTTTTTATAAGAATGAGGATTTGCTTTAATAATCTTCTTTCTCTTGTTTTAAAACTTTTATAACATTTTAAATTTAAATTTCTTTATTAAAATATTAAATTTATTGATTTTTAATAAAATATTAAAGTCCTTATTTTAATTATTGATTAGTCCTTATTTTAATAAAATATTAAAGTCCTTATTTTAATTATTGATTAGTCCTTATTTTAATAAAATATTAAAGTCCTTATTTTAATTATTGATGTAATTTTTTAAAATCAAATGACTCAACTAAAAATTTACTAATAATCGAGTGATTATTTATATAATTTACCAAAAAATATTATAGAATACAACTTATTTTAAAATATATATTTTATCAAGGAATGTTTAATTTTTTTTTTCGAATTTGATTTTCCGAGTTACAAGATCCCATTAGCTATAAATAATGTTACATTTTATCGATTATATTAGAATTTTAACTTCCACTCTCAAAATAACTTTTATTATTATTATTTATGATTAATAATATATAAACTTATATATTAAAGATAATGTGACATTAGGAAAACCAAAGAGACAAATTTGTATAATATGGAATCCATTATAAACATAAAAGGCCCTATCTATTTTGTTGATTTTCATTCACTGGCATTCAATATTCATAGTTGAATTATATCAATCACATCTTATTTATATAGAATTAAATGCAGGATTCTAATCCCATTTAATTTCAAATTTATAATATTCTTTCGATTATTTGAAAATCTTAAATAAAATATCCGACATTAACGTACTAATAAATTACAACTTTACTAGTATATGTTGATGGACTTCAAATATTTTATTTTCATATGGAAATATAGGTCTTCTTTTGTACTTTTTAAAAACTGTTCAAAGAAATTTATCAAAAAAAAACCAATTTACTCATATTTCATATTAGAAAGGACCTTTATAATACTTTTAGTAAAACTTAAACATTCTCGAAGATAAATGTAATATACTTGAGTTGAATTCAAATAGTAATAAGTTTAAATCGAAATTAACTCCTCGATGTTCGACACAAGCTCGATTTAATCAGTTTATAAATTTTTAGCACCGAAATTCAACCGATTTTAATTAGTGTAAATGAAAACATATCATCAATCACATGTTTTGATTTAATCTCCATTTTAGCAAATCAGATAAATCCAATTTTTATTTTAAGATCTAAATTTATTATTATATTAATTCACTTATATAAATTTACTATCAATTATTATTAATAGTGAATTATCAACCAAACGGTTTAATCACGTGTATCTCATGTATCTAAGAACACAAATAATGAACATGTCCTGCAAGTAACTCGTTTTCGTCACTAGCATATCCATTTTCATATTCTACTGACTAACAAATCAAGAACAAATCAAGTAAATTGTTTTCATATTCTACTGACTAACATAAACAAATTCAATTTCCAGCAGACAATCAAAACAATTTCCAGAACAAATCAAGAACAATATCAAAACAAATGCAACAATTTCCAGTTTCATCTTCTACTCACTAACAAATCAATACAAATCAATAACATTTTCCAGCAGACTATCAAAACAATTTCCAGAACAAACCAACAAAATCGAAATCGCCTATAAATTCTTCAAATATGAAGCAAGCAATCTCATATTTCCAGTCAAACAGGCTGACTTTGAATAGAAAACCATGGTCACACACATCTTAAAACAATATAAGGCCTGTTACATTAAAATATATAAATCCAAAACTGCTAAGATATATATATCTAAATGACAATGGCCAAAACTGCTAAGATTTAGCTTTTATTTTATGCAAAATGATACAATATAAATAAAACTTTAAACTGAAGCCAACAAATTTTGACATCTAAGCTAAGGGATCAAAGATTAGATCCATTTTGTCCACTGCTTTTGAGACCATGCATGCAATGCATGTATATCTACCCCTCCCTACACCAAAAACCATATATGCTAAAATGCCATTAAAGTCTAATCGCCTATTTCTTTCCCAGTATTTATCATATTTACAAGATTTAATCAGAAATAAGCAAAAATCGATGAAATTAATACATAATCCCAGCACTGTATCTTCCTGTGCTAAATGATGAAGAAAATAATAAACGGAATCAATGATAACAGAGACCGAGATAACAAATCTATATTTCAATCATATACATGCACAACAGATGAAGATAAACATCTCTTTTACTTCAATGATATATGATGACTCAAAGGAAAATAAACAGCAATAGAAAATAAACAGCAATAGAAACATGCAACCGGGGAAACTAACCTGTACTGATTTGATTGGGGCAGAGTGCAATGAAGAACAACCTGTAATCAGAAAAGGGGAAACCGATTAGGTTAACAGTGCAATAATCGATGAAGAAGTCACTGCACTAACAAGGCAGTGATTCGAATCTGCTAACATGCAGAAAAAAGCTAAAGACACTACAAGGCAGCCATTGAAACTCATTACAGAGAGAAAAAGAGAGTTAGAAAAGAAAAGAAAAGAAAAAAGAGAGTTGAAACTCATTACAGTGATTCGAAACCTTTACCTTTCAGTTGCAGTAACCTGGAGACCCACCAACTGAGAGCAATCGAAAGAGTGACAGAGAGAACAAGAAAAGAAAAAGGTCGACTGGTTGAAAAGGCAATCGAAAGAGTGACAGAGAGAAAAAGAAAAGAAAAGAAACGGAGGGAGCAAATTGGCAGAAAAGA
This sequence comes from Gossypium hirsutum, assembly GCF_007990345.1. Taxonomy (NCBI): domain Eukaryota; kingdom Viridiplantae; phylum Streptophyta; class Magnoliopsida; order Malvales; family Malvaceae; genus Gossypium; species Gossypium hirsutum. The sequence continues at coordinate 22,995,290 of NC_053442.1, read as the reverse complement.
GGCGTAATGGACTGGGAGCAAATCGGCAGAAAAGAAAAGCAAAGAAACAAGGAAGAAAATCGGATGAAGCTAGAAGGAACAGAAAAGAAACAAAGGGGATCGGGGGAGGGTAAAACAGGGAGGGTTTGCTGAAGCGGTAGTTAATCTGGGCAAAAGAGGGGGAATAGAAATTGGTGGTTTTCACCGATTAGGAAGGTAATGGATTACACGCATATTAGCAATACATCAAACCAAACGACGGAATAGAGCCGGATTAGGTAGGGTCCACCGATTAGGGGTGTATTGGCTATGCCAATACACCAAACCAAACATAGTGTAAATTGTAATCTTCAGTTTTGAGGGTAGATTCAAGCCCCATAATTTCTTGTAAAAATTTGTATGCTCAGTTTGGTTGTATAAATGAGTAGGCTCGATAGACTATTGTAAAAGAGACTTATTGGCACTGTGAACTGAGAATTCCCTCGATGCCTCCTCTCTCCACACCTAGTAGTCTTCATGCTAGAACCTTGACAAAGGGATTCTTAGAATTCTTTTAGCATCACTTTCATAAAAGGTATACATTGTGAACTCCACTTTTCATTTCCTTATGACAATGTTAATTAGATCCGCCACCATAAAAGTTTCAAAATAACTCTCACCATTTTGAATTTTGTAGTCCACAGCTCCTGGTACCCATGCAACCTCCCTTACTGGAATTTTTGTTCCAGTCCCAATTCGTTAGCATAACCCGTCTTGGAGGAGTCCTTTAGTAGCCCAAACACTCTTTCAGGTATAGGAAGGTATATTTCCTAACCTTGCACTTAAATGGTTTGTGTCTGTGTAATATTTAGTTTTCAGTGTACGAGAAATCAAAGAATGCAAAAAATTAATCAACCTCCAACCTTGTTTAGCAAGTAAAGATAAATTAAATTTGGCTAAACTTTGAAATTCCAAACCCCCGTTTTCTTTCTAATTCACATAACTTCCTCCATTCACACCAATGAATCTCTCTCCTACCATAACCTTTTTTGCCACCAAAAATTTGCAAAAATACTTTCCATTTCATGATAAAGCAATTTTGGTAGTTAAAAACAGGCCATCGAATACGTCAAAATTGCCTGTAGGATAGATTTTATAAAAATGTCTTTACCTCCTTGTTTTAACAGTCAATTTTGCTTTTCATACGGTCTTTTAACAACTGGAATGTCATTTTCTTTCCTAGACCAATCATGTTAGGTAAACCAAGGTATTTTTCAAGGTTTGTAGAACTTCAAACATTTAAAGTTTGCAAAATTAATTCCTTCACCTGTTCAGAAGTATTTGAGCTATAAAACATAGTGGACTTTTCCTAGTGCACACATTATCCTGAAACTTACTCATACTCCTTAAGGATATTCTTTAGGATTTGTACCCCCTTGTTGAAGCCTTACCATATAAGATGCAATCATCAACAAACATCAAATGAGATATCCGTGGACCTTTTCGATTTACTTTAGCCCCCTCCACCAAACCTTCTTGCCTAGCCAATCTCATTAATGTCAAAAGACCCTCACTACACACCAGAAATAAATATGAACTTAACGGATCCCCTTGCCTTATGTCTCTAGTGGGACGGAACACCTCACCCTCTTTCCTATTAACCACGGTTGAGTACGAGACTAAGCTTTTACAATGAATAATAAACTTCACCCACGAACTTGCAAAACCTATCTTTAACATCATTTGACGTATAAAGGACCATTCTACTCGATCATAAGCTTTACCTATATCCAATTTTAATGCAAAAAAGCCTGTTCTTCCCATTCTTTTTTACTTAAATGCAAGAACTTCATAAACAAGAACATTATCAGTAATCAACCAACCCAGAACAAAAGCGCTTTGAGCCTCATCAATACAACATATAAACTTGTTGGAAACGATTAGCAACAGGTTTAGAAATAATTTTATAAAGTATCGTACAAAGACTTATAAGCTTAAAATTTGTAGAGATTCTAGTGACATACCTTCATTTAATATTTCAAGGCAATATATGCTCACATCCCGACCAATAATGTGCTAGAAATTTTGGAAAAAAATTTGCTGAAAAACCATCACTTCTAGCTGCTTTCGTTCGACCAATTATTTTTAAAGCAGCAAACACCTCCTCGGCCATATACATAGCCATCAACATTTAGTTCAGGCTTTCAGTTATTCGTTGCTCCACCCCAGCCAAAATATGTTCCATATTTTCCACCCCCTTTCATAGAAAATATATCCTTAAAATACTTTCGGGTAATTTCCTCCATTTTGCCCTTATTAGTGGTTACATTTCCCACCTCATTTTCCAGGCCTCTAATCAGGTTCATATGTCTCTTTTAGAATGCAAATTTATGGGTGTTTCTATCCATTATCCTTAACAATTAGCCCGTCATATATTTTTTAACCTCTCAATTTATGGTAAAAATCTATAAAAAAATGTAAATAAATAGCTCTTGATACTAAGTGTCCTCTGGCCATTTAAGTTGAGACTAGAAAATGATGGGAAGAGTCTAATGAGATAGCTCGTTGTTATATATTGGCAAGCTAGTATAACCAAATGGCGAGTTGTTAGACTACAAAAGTGATTCTAGATAAGCTAGAAGACCTTTCAGAGGCCAAGCTGCCTTGGCTCGACAGTTTGCTATAACTAGCTTAATGAATGCCCAACAAATGCTTGACACTCTAGTAAAATACCATATGATCACTCTTATGGGCTACTTTGCTGAGGTCGTGGACAATGAGGCCAATTTGGACAAATACACCCAAAAAGAGATAGTGTTCAAAAGCTTGTCTAAGAATTTTGATAGTTTTCGGGCTACATATAACCTTGACAACAAAAACTTGACGCTTACACAACTCATGAAGGAGTTTCAATCCTATGAGTTGATGTCGAACGATGGTCAATCGGTCTAAAAAAGTAAAAGCGAATATAATTGTCCATTTTTTCTTCAGAAGGAAAGGAAAAATGCTCTAAGAAAGGCAATGTTAAGGTCTTTAGGCCATCGCAAGCCGAAAGGAAAAGAACTTGAAAGCAAAAAGACTTATCTTAGTCGAAATGCTTCTTTTGCAACGAGAAAGGGCACTTCAAGTAAAACTGTAAAGAATGGAAAGAATACCTAGCTACCAAAGGCAAATGTATGAAACTCTTGATGACAAAATCTTGTTTAGTGGAAGACTCAATATACCACTAGGTCATTGATTCGGAAGCCACTAATCATGTTTGTATTTCATCGAAAGGGTTCAAGGAGACGAAAGATCTTAGAGATAAGAGTTTATCATTACGGACCAGGAACGAGACAAGTGTGGAAACTGAAGCAATGAGAGATGTACATTTTTATTTTGATAATTTTAGGAAGATTATTTTAAAAAATGTTTTCTATAACTTAATTTTCGTTGCATGTTTATATCAGGATGGCTTGACCGTGACTTTTAATAATGAAATTGTAATATTAAGAAATCACAATCTTATCTGTAATGGGTGGATGTAAAATAATCTCTATTTTATTAAACCAAATATATACACACTACTTGAGATTGAAATATCGAACAAAATACTTAAAATTTCTCACTCTAATGAGGCGTACCTTTGGCATTTGAGATTGATCATATTAACCGAGAAAAATCACTAGACTTGTGAAAGACAGCATCTTAAGTTTGCTTAAAGAAGTTGATTTTCCACAATGTGAATCTTGTTTGAAACGGAAGATGTCTAAGTGATCTTTTAATGCACAAGGAACAAAGGCTAGAAAACCCTTACAACTTGTGCACACTGACTTATGTGGTCGCATGAGCATTAGTGCAAAAGGTGGCTACGAGTATTATGTAACATTTATTGATGACTATTCCAGATTTGGGTATATATACCTGATGCACCGAAAGAGTGAAACCTTTGATAAATTCAAAGATTTTCGTGCGGAAGTGGAGAAACAATTAGGTTTACTTATAAAGGCACTTCGGTCTAATCGATGTGGGGAATATTTATCTAATGAGTTTTTAAGGTACCTCATAGAGAATGAGATTCCATTCCAATTAACCTCGCAAGGCACTCTATAATAGAATGGGTGGCAGAGAGAAGAAATCAAACGTTGTTACACATGGTACGTTCGGTGTTAAGTTATTTAAAGCTGCCAACCTCTATTTGGGGACACACTATACAAACAACTTGTTTTATTCTGAATGATGTGTCAAGTAAGGCATCATCGAAAACCACATATAAATTGTAGCATGGTAGGAAGCTGATCTTAATAATTTTAGGATTTGGGGATGCCCGACTCACATATTGGATAAAGTTACGAGGAAGTTGGACTCACGAACAGAATTGTGCATGTTTGTAGGATATCCAAAAGGAACAAAGGGTAGTTTGTTTTATAACCCAAAAGAGAAAACCGTTATAGTCTCAACTCATGCTACTTTCCTTGAAGAAAGTAACATGAATAACTTCAAACCTTAAAGTAAAGAGGTACTCGAGGTTCGAGAAATATACAAAACCTTATGGAAATGGTTCCAGTACTAACTCGTAAAAGTATACCTGCAAATGATTAGCAGCATAGGAAGCGTTATCGTAGTGGGAGCGTCTCTCGTAGGTCTGAGTTCTTCTAATCTAGCAAAAGTGTTTTTAACACTAACTCTGCTAAAAAGTAAAATGATGACCCACTCACATATGACGAAGCGATGCAAAGTGTTGATTCTAAGCTTTGGAAAAAAACTATAAAAACTAACATAGACTTTATGTATTCCAACTCAGTGTGAGAATGTGTAGACTTGCCAGATGGGATAAAACCCATAGGGTGTAAATTGATCTACAAGAGGAAAATAAATGTGGATGAAAAAGTGGAAACTTATAAGGCCAGACTTGTAGCAAAATGTTATACTTAGAAAGAAGGCATCGATTACGAAGAAAATTTCTCTCTAGTTTCCATGCTCAAGTCAATCTGTATATTACTATCTATTGCGGTGATTTTTAATTACAAGATCTGGCAATTGGATGTCAAGACAGTGTTTTTAAACGACTATCTTGAAGAGAGTATCTACATGATGCAGCCCACCGAATATATAGCTAAAGGAAACGAGCATAAAGTCTGTAAACTACTTAAATCCATATATGGACTTAAGTAAGCTTCCCGCTCATGGAATCAAAGATTCGACCAAGCGATCAAGACTTTTAGATTTGAGCAAAACGTAGATGAACCTTGTGTTAATAAACGTTTAAGGGATAGAAAGGTGGTCTTTCTTGTTCTATATGGTCTATATGTCAATGATATTTTACTTATTGGGAATGATATAGGGACATTATTATCGGTTAAACTGCAGTTAACACAATAGTTTAACATGAAAGACCTGAGAAAAGCTAATTTTTTTCTAAGTATTTGAATCCTAAGGGATCGAAAGAACAAAGTGATAGCACTGTCTCAGGCTTCATACATAGAAAAGATATTGGAGCTTTATGCAATGACCGAATCGAAAAAGGGAAATCAACCCTCTTTATCGGGATTTCATCTCTTTATCGGACTGTCCTAAGATAATGGAAGAAAGAAAGAACATGGGCAAGGTTTTTTATACTTTGACAGTAGGAATTCTCATGTATGCTATGCTACTATGCACACACCCATATATCTATTTTGTAGTGGGGTTGGTAAGTCAATATCAGGCGAATCCAAGACCAAGGCACTAGCAAGCAGTTAAGCATATACTCAAGTATTTATGGAGATCAAGGGATTTTATGGTTGTATATTCCAGAGGAGACCTTACTCCTATAAGATATACAAATTATGACTTCCAAACGTGTCGGGATTCGAGGAAATAAATATCGGGTTGTGTTTTTGTGTAACACCCTTAACTCATCTCCGTTGCAAGATTAAGGTTATAGAGTATTACGACACATATCAAAACAAATGATAACATAAAATCATTCATCTATTAATTTAAATAAAAAATATTCAAAATCCATTATCATTCATAGCATATATACAATTACAAGCATTATATTGAGCTTTTAGAACCTAAAAATCAATTTGGAAACAATTTGGGAGTAATTTCAAATAAAGTAGAAAAAATGTTAAAATTTAAAATCAGGGATAACACGGTCGTGTGGCCAAGCCATGTGACAGAGCCTAGGCCGTGACGCTCAAGAACATGGTTGTGTGGCCAAATCGTGTACAAATCAAAAATAGAGTCACATGACCGTGTCTCTAGGTCATTTAACAACCTGAGACCGTGAGGGAAAAACCAGCACCAAATTGAATATGCTAGATGGCTGTGTGCAGTGACTGTGTGTGACACACGAACCTATGACAGCCCGTGTCCCAAACCATCTGCACCTAAAATCACTTTTAAAATAAGCCAAAACATTTCCCATTCTTTAAGTGCCAAACAAAACCAAAATCAATCATTCTCATACCTTCAAAACACATTCAAACAAGCTTAAAACATACCAAGGCATTCAACATAAGTGCCTAACAAATATGCCCTCATTGGCACTACATTTCATACACCAACTAAACACACATTCAATCATCTCAAGGTACTACCTTAAAGATAGACCAACATACCAATTCATTAATTTCAACATATCCATTTTACCATATCATTAACATTTTCATAAGGCATGAACCAAACAACCAAAGCATTTATATGAACATATATGAGCCAAAATACCAAATATATATACATCATCAAACCTTACTTAACCAAAGCTTAAAACAACATCATTATAAACCATTAAATTTAAAACTCTTAGTACATGTCATTTATAACCCAACTTCAAAATGATAAAAAATTCTACCAATTTAGGAACGGATACTGTTTATGCTCCAACTTGAACTTCTAACTGATCGAGATTTCTAATAATCTACAAAGAAAGAAACAACAGGCATAAGTAAATCAATGCTTAGTAAGCTCGTATAAAATGGAAACTTAAACTTACCGAATTGGAATCATTTTGAACATTTCATGCATAATTTCATTAACAAGCTTATGAATTCATTCATTTCCTATACACAAAACAAATCTCACAAGTTAGTGAGATCACATATATACATGACACTTTAGCATACTATAGCAAAAACATTCAAATAGCATATTTACCAATCAATTCATCCAACTCATATTGAAATGGTAAATTGTATTCTATTTTATTATACCATATCCAATTTCTCCTTTCAATGATTGATTCTATGTAGCTAATGCATATATTCTTTTCATTTTACATACATAAAAACTTAAAACATATCATATCATATAATGTTCATAAATAAAAATTGCAATTCAATCACCCCTCTCAATCTATAATATGTGATACATTCTTTTCAAAGCTTTATAACATATAGCCATTTCATAAATGTTCTTTACATAAATCAACTTACGTATAGCCATCTCAAGTATTGACCTTATCACAACATGATTCAACAATTCCAAGTTAGTAAATAAAAATTATACTGATATTCAGAGTTCATAATTTTGATCACTTTAATGAAATAATTTAGCACTGTACATCCTTTATTATTCCGATAGAACTTTGTAAAAGAACTCAATACACAAATCCAGGAAACAGTTGATGCTCGTATAAGCTAATACGAATTCAGATTAATTTAATGGTATGTTGCATAGTCGACTATGTCTAGGAATTCCTCACATGCATTGTAAAGAATAAAATAATTGAATGAAACAATAAAATAACTCAAATTTATACTACATCCTTTAAAGATAGTTAGAGTTTCATCAAAGTAATCCCAAACTTATGAGATTTAACTCATAGATTGGCAAATAAAATTCAACTCAAACATCATTTTCATCACTGTAATTCACGAAGGAACATATTAGGAATATTAGAAGAACGTCGGGAAGACAGTGTTCGCTTGTCCAATCCACATTCCAGCTACCTTCTAATTTGCCTAAGGATCTCTACCCGCAATTCTGCGCCCTAAGGTTTCCTCCTTTTCTTCTTTTTAAATTACTTTGTTTTTCTTTTTCAGGATAATTCCAACAACCCCAAGATTTATATTCTCCTCTTTTTTTGGCAGATTTATATGTTACAAGTAGAGTTGGGCTAAAACTGATATGAGTTAAATGCTGACTAGACACCTTCTCGGCATTGCCATGGCATACTGGCTGACAATCTGACCACCCTTTTGCCCCACCAAAACTTCACTCCTTTATTTCTTGTTCCTCATCCATCACTTGCCAATACCACAAAACACAGTTCTTCCACGAGTAATTAAAAGAACCTAATTTGTAAATGCAGCCCACGTTCTAATGCAATGCTAAAAAATATTAATGAAGTGCCTTAAAATGCAACTAGATTAGGCAATTAACTATGTCCAAATGCATAAAATATAACTCTTTTCAAGAGTTATCACACCCCCACACCTGAGTTATTGCTTGTCCTCAAGGAAAATATGCATCCATGCATAAATGCCAACATTTTGCCAACACACCAGACCAACTCATACTGCTGTTTTTTGAAGAACAAAAAGTACATCAGTTCTCAGTGTGAATGCCCAAATTTGACCGGGCCGTAATAAATAATAGTCCAATTACAAAAAATAACAGCCTAAAAATTACAAGCCCAAAACCTAAACTATTTTCAGCAAAATAAAAACCCTAGCCCCACCACTAGCCGCGCCGCCTCTTCGCGCCGTCTGACACCTTTCTGCCATCGTTACCCGCAAGGAAGAACAGACACACAAAGCAGCAACAGAGAAACAGTAACAAAGAGAAATAATAAACAATGTAATATTGGCTATAAAGGCCATGGATTGCAACGTTTATAGGGAGCGAGAAATCAAATACAAAAAAATCATATTAAAAAAATAGTGATTTTAGATTCAAAAAATATAAAATAAATAAGAAGAAAAAAGTTTTATTTTTTACCTTTTATTTCATTGGGGTGTCGCCGCAAGGGCCATCGTCGGTTCGCAAGGTCGTCGAATTCTCTAGGATTCGGCCAAGGGCCGCGACGACGAGTGGTGGAAGCCGAAAGGCTTTCTCCTTTTCAGAGTTTTTTTTTAAATTTTATTTTGAAGATTTTCGGCTTTAAATAGATTTTTTTTGCGAAAAAGGGTTCAAAAATAGGTTTGGGGTGATTTTCGGCCACTGTGGACGGTGGCGCCGTCGCCAGTGATCGGTGGCCGGCACAATGGCTGATGGCCGGATCCTTGACCAGGGTTAGGCCGGCCTAAGGGGTTTTGAGAGAAAATGAGAGTCTTTCAGTTTTTTTTAAAAAATGAGATGAGAGTGTTTTTTTTTTAATTTTTTGGCTTTTATAAGCTCTATAAAACAACGTCGTTTTGGTACTGATCCCAATAGCCCAAAACAGTGTCGTTTCACCCTTGACTCATGCGCTGACCGGACCCACTCCAGAGGATCCGCATGTTTTTAACAAAGGGTATATTTGCGTGGTCAGTCCTTCCGATTTTACAGCGTGTTTCAATTTAGTCCTATTTTCAATTTTTTATTTTTTATTTGATCGCGTAATTTTTGTTTTCGTTTCATTTTGGTCCTTTATGAAACAACATACTTTGAGGACTGGGAATAATTTCTCTTTTAGTCCTCACTCTTTGCGCACGTTTTAGTTAGGCCCCATTTCTTTTTTTTCTTCAAAATTTATCCATCAAAGTTTTTTTTTGTTTTGACCATTTAGTTTTTATTATTATTTATTTTATTTTATTTTATTTTAATATTTTTACATTTTTAGTTTAGTATTTTATGTACTTATTTTATTTACATTTATACTTTTAATTCCATTCTAATTTTGACTCGGCTCTCGGATTATTCAAATTCAATCTTTTATAATTCCCATTTTATTTATTTACTTACTTATTTATTTATTTATTTGTCCTTATTGTATTTAAAAATTGGTATTATTATTTCATGAGCATATTTTGTCATTAGTATTATTATAGTTATCATAGTTATTATTTATTTTATTTTTCTTTGATTGTTAATATTGGTATTAAAGTGATGTATTATGAATTGCTTATTAGTACATTTATATTATTGTTTTTTAATAATAAGAAATATTTCGTATTTTGGAATTTGAAAATTCATTCCCTAACTTACGGGGTTTTGATTTTCTCGATAAATTTGAATACACGAACCCTTTTTCAAACATAAGTTTTAATAATCTCGGGAATTAAAAAAAGATTGTGTTCTAACTTACAGAATACGATTCCTTTTCTAAATTCGAGATAATCAAATATCTTTTAAAATAATAAAACTTTCAGTGTTTATTCTCATTTTGGGGATTTAAGACATTACGTCCTAACTTACGGGATAATTCTTTTTCCCAATTAACGTGAAGTACGCCTTTTTAAAAAAAAATTATTAAGCGATTTTAACAAAGGGTCATATTTTAAATCTCTTCAAAATTTTTAATTTTTGACATTAATACATTATTTAATCAATTAGGTACCAATTTTGGGCGTTACGAGGGTGCTAATCCTTCCTCGTACGTAACTGTAATGCTCTGGAGTTTGGGCCTAGAAGTATTGGGCCTTGAGCAAGGGAACGGTTAGGAAACTGTGCACAAAAGTACGTCTGTTTAGTGGTTAAGGGTCTTGATAGGAGTTGGAAAAGTCTTGGGTTCAAACCTGGGCTTTAGCAAAAATTTTGGTTTTAAGTGGATAAAACCCTGGATGCTTGGATGTAGGCCTTTTAAATTATCGTGTTAAAAAAATGTCATAAGGAAGCTTGTGGTTTAGTGGTTGTGGCATCATTAAGATTATAAGGGAGCCTGGGTTTAAGTCTTGGCTCTTGCAATTTATTTTGTTCTTTTAAAGGAACCTAGACTTTGGCCTTTAGACCTTTTTTATTAATTAAAGATAAAATGTGTCACAAAAGAGCTTGTGGCAAGGAGGCAAGTGGTGCGTTGAGCTATTGAGGGGGTCTTGGGTTCAAATCTCATTGCAATCGAAAATGATATTTATTTTGCTAGTATGAGGCAGTAGGAGTTTGAGGTGGTTTCGAACTCTGTAAGGTGAAGTTTGAATTAGTCTTGGATGGAATTGTGGAGCAAATCAAGGAGAAGATTGGGGAAAAATCAAGGAAATTCGAAAATGGGAGGTTGGTAGGGTGTTGTGGCCGATTGGGACTCTAAGGCTAAGGGGAAAGGAAGACAACATTTTCAGCACAAGGCAATTCTTTGTTCAGTTTTGAGAGGGTTGAAAGGAAGGTGCCGAATGTTCTTTAGGATTTTTCTACCATTCGGGGTTCCTTTAGGGTTTGCGTTTTAGCTATTGAAGTGATCAAAATTTTCACTACTTCTCCTCTGTCCTTCATTTGCCGAATAGGTAACTTTCTTTTTGGTCTCATTTTTTCTTTCTCTGCCGAACACCATATTTTGTTTTCTCTACTCTTCTAATAGTGCCGCATGCACTTCTCTTCTCTCTTCCCTCTATTCTTCTATTTTCTTTCAAAGCCGAACCTACTCACCATCTTCTTCTTCTTCTCTGCTTCCCACTCTCCCCATCCCAACCAATTTCTTCAAGGCTCTTTTGTGTACTTTCAGTTACCATCCTTTCTCTATTGTGCTTGGCCGAATATACCTAAGCTTTTCTAATCGATTTCGTCATCATCAATTTCGGGTGTTAAAATCTCGAGAAGAGAAAAGAGGTTTCTCTAGTGTGTGGAAGCATTCCGAATCTTCCCTTCACCAACCGTTTGATCGTTGGGGTAAGCTGGTTGGTAGGCCGAATATGCCGTGATTTTGGTGTTGAATTTTTCTTAAATCATATTTGAGTAACCATGTCCGCTTGATAAAAATCGCTGCTTGAGCAGATAATCATCAAGAACATGGAATCGTGCCTTGGCCAAGAATCTTAGAAGAGGAGGCCATATTTCTTATAATCGTGGTAGGTGATGATTGTTAAAGTGTGGTTTAAGTACTTGAAAATATTGGTTATTGAAGGGATGACTGAATATTCAAATCAATGTAGGTTAGTGCCAAGAGGTGTTTCGCTAGCTTTCGTGAAAAGGTGTGTAATCACACTGTCTCTTCTATGAATCAGCAAAGGTTGAAAAGTCGAAAGAACGACAATTGAGGCCACATGGGCATGCGAACGCTCGTGTGGTGAACCGAACCCACGAAACATGGCGTTAGTTTATAGAGGCCACCACGAGCGTTCTCGTGGTCTTGGGCTATTCTGGGCCTCGTTGGGCTGAAATGGGCTGTGTGGGCCTAGTGGGCTTATGGGCCACACGGATAAAATGTATGTGATGTGGTAAGTGTTGCTGGACTGTGACGTTGTTGGCGCCGTTATAGGCCTCGATAGGTCAAAATGGGCCGCGTGGGCCCAATGGGCTTGTGGGCCCACACGGGTAAAATCCTCGGTAAGTGATCATTGATAGGTTGGTTTATGAGGCTCGCGATGCTGTATGTGAATCTGGACTAAATGGGCCACACGAGATGGGCCCACTTGGGACTAATAGCGGATTTTGGGCCCATATACACTGTTCTGGCCGTATAGGTTATCTGAGTCACTCAAAGTGATGATAGACCTTTTAGGAGGTTGTAATAAGTACTGAGACCCTAATATTTGTTAAATGACCTAAATACCCTCGATGGGTAAAATTACCGAAATACTGCCGATGGGTAAAACGATCGAAATACCCTCGATGGGTAAAATTATCGAAATACCCCTGATGGGTAAAATGACTGAAATACCCTCGATGGGTAAAATTATTTAAATACCCTCAATGGGTAAAATGATTGAAATACCCTTGATGGGTAAAACTACCGAAATACCATCGATGGGTAAAATGACTAAAATACCCTCGATGGGTAAAATAACAAAAATACCTTCGTAGGGTAAAATGACCGTAATACCCCTGTAGGATAAAATGACCGAAAACCCGATAAGGTAAAATGACCGTAATGCCCTTGTAGGATAAAATGACCGTAATACCCTCATAGGGTTAAATAACCGAAACACCCTTGTAAGGTAAAATAATCGTAATTCCCCTGAAGGGTAAATGACTATTTTGCCATTCGAGTGTAAATGATTGATTTATCCGTGATGTAAATGACTGATTTGATTGTGATTTAAATGATGGATTTGCCTGTGATTGGTATGACTGATTTGTTTGTGATTTGTATGACTGATTCTGAGCATGGCATTCTGCATACACGACATACTGCATGGGGTTGGGATACTGTTATGAAAGAAGTACTGTACAGGTGGCTCTGCCATAATCACTGTTACTGGTGGCTTGGCCACATATACTATTATGGGCAGCTTTGCTGTGATGATACTGATGGCTTTGTGCCGGTCATATTACCGTTACTGATGGCTTTGTACCGATCATATTACCGTTACTAATGGTTGTATATCGATCATATCACTGCTACTGATGGCTTTGTGCCAATCATATTACTGTACTTATGGCTTGTAGCCATTCTATTTATAGCTTATAGTTATCCTGTTTATTGCAACTTTGCTGCGATACTAATTAGTGTCGCAACTGGTGCTAATATTGGTGCTGATATTACTATTACTGCTTATATTACTAACTGAATGATAGGGGATCACACACTGAGTTTTTGTAAACTTACCCCGTTTTTAACCTTTCAGGTAATCCCCAGCGTTAGACGGTTCGGAGCTACGAGGGACTCGGAGAGGGCCACACAAATGCACAAGTTTTATTCTGTTTTGCTCATTTACTAAAGCACTTTGATTTTGATTCGGGTTGTAATAAGGCCTTTAAAATTATAGATTTTAAATTCGAGATTTTATTGATTGTGATTCTTATCTGCTAGATGGAGAACCCGATTTTCCAAAACAATAACTATTTTCAAACGCTACGTTTCCGCAACTCAATTTTTAAATAACACGTTTTCGCAAATCATTTGTTTTAAATTAAGCTTCCGCAACAATAAGGTTTTGAAGGTAACAAAGTTTCTTTAGTAAACCTCGATTGAAAATAAGCAAACGCAAACTGAGGTTTTGTACAAGTTTTAAATGGCAAGAAGTTTGAAATTTCAAGAAGGGTTTTCAATGAAAACATAGTTTTTGAAAAACACTTCAATGTGACACACCAGATTCGGCAATAACGTCTAGGCCGGGTTTGGGGTGTTACAGTAACCAACTTCTGAACCTATTTTCTGGATTTTATAGACTAAAAACTAACATTTTAGTAAATTTGAACTTTTATTAAAATGATTTAATTATGAGGTGATCCGATCACACCTAAATAAAAAGGATTGGTGGTGACTCCATTTTCGTTTTTAAATAAAAAGTCGACCCCTTTTACAATAAAATGGTTTCAATACTTAACATTCTTTTTTTTCCTAAAACTCGTTTGAGTGTCAAAGGCTTGCTTAACAAAGGTAGTGCAATTTCTTTCCCTAAACACAGAATCTCTTAAGTACTCATGTATTTTCTCTTTTGGTCTATAGCAACCATCTTCTAATTTACTTATTTCATTAATTACCTAAGCATAAGTTACTTCCTTTAAGCCTACTCAGAATATATTAATCATATTTATGCTTTTTTTTAACATAGGGTTATTATTAGTAGTAGTATTAGGGGATTTAGCATGTCACAAAATTCTTTGACTTGACAATCACAGTGGAGCATACACCGAATTGTCGAGTGCTCAATCACATCACAATTTAAACCGAAAGCCACCCATGAAGCTCAAACTTTTGACTAAAAAGATGGATGGAGCATACAACTATCTCTTTAGCTACTTAGTCATTTTTGCTACAGTGGAGTGCCCCTAATTTTATTTTCATCAAACACACTCTTGCTTAGACTCACCTTACTAATCAAGAGCATGATGGAGCAAATAGAGTGATGTTGACCTACTTGGTAATTCTAACCATTGGAGTGGCTATTGTCCTTTATTAAATAAAGTTGTGGAAATATAGCTAATGCTTGGCTTTAAAAATCCCTAAGCTCGTTAAAAGATACCTACTATATCCCAAAAAAAAACACTGAGTATAAGACATCCTATATTTAGGAATTAATGTCCAAGCATCTTAACCTAAGCTAAATTCACCCAATCCACTGGCACATGTTCTAGGTATATCAAAAAATATAAAATCATCATCGAACATCATAAGTATAAATTGTACTTCTTATAGATAAAACAATACTTCGGTGATTACAAATGCATTAGTAAAACATATTATAGAAAGTGCAACCTAAATGCACAATACACCCCCAAACCTAAGGGATTCATTGTCCTCAATGCATGTGCATGCAATAAAAATATAGATATGGATGGACAAATGTCATGGAAAAATGCAATGAAATGCATGATTATCAAAAGAAAAGAAAAAAAAAACTTATTTGGCTTAGGCTGTATTGTAGGTACTTTATTCAGTTCTTCATGTGGACTTGCGAGCACTGACTTTATACCTCATCTTCCTTTTCAGGGGGTTTACATCTTCGCCTTCCTTATCAGTTTCCGTGAGATCATCGATCAACTGATCAATCGCACGATCCTATGCAGTCACAAGGGCTGGTGAAAATGGTGGTACAAGAGTTTTTACCTTTTTTATGGCAGGAGTTGTAACAGTATTAGGGTTATTCTCTCATTCCTTCCCTTATTCTTTATCCTTAATAGGCTCAATGGATGTTGACTTCTCAGTTTCCTCAGTATCTTGTCCAATATCAGCATTGGCCCCTTCATTTTTTGAGTCAGCTCCAATAGTAGTTGGAGCTGGTTCTGCTTCAGTCTCAGCAAATGGGAGCAAAACCATGGGAAAGATAGGGAATTCTGGCATTGGTTTCAAAAATTTATTTTTCAAAGATCGCTTAACTGCCAAATCCCTACCCCTCACATATAAGCAATACTGAGCATGCTGCTCTTTAGTATGGGCCAATTCTTCAGCTAGTTGGTACTGCTGAATTTCAAACAAGGACATCCTTTGCTCTAGCTGCTTTAGGGAATTCAACATTTTCCGGTCGAATGGGCCTCGAGGGACTGAAGGTGTTGCTGAGGGAATATGTGTAGCAGTAGAAACCTTACTTTGTTGAGTTGCCGAGGCAGTATCAATGCCTCGAAGCTTGGAAAAAATTACACTTGTGAGTCCATCCTTATTTAAGAGTAATATCCTCAGCATCAGTAAGAGGAATATTAGCAGTCTTGCATAATGCAGTAATGAGAGAAGGAAAATTTAAACTTCCAGTATACTTCTCAATACAACGATGGACTTCCTGAAAAGTAATCCTTCCCACATTAATCGTTCTTCCTTTTATAATAGAATGCAACAACAACATTATTTCCCTAGAAACGGTGGTATTATGGTGGAAGGAATAAGCCGACTTTTGAAGAAATGATACCACAATTCTCCAATCGGTTTCAGTGAAGCCCTTTCAATAGTGTAGCATTCCTGACTAGAGACAATCCATTGTATGCCTTGGACACATAAATCCTTCAAAACTTGTGTCAAACCCTCACCTGTGTTGTTATCCGCAAACTTAGTATGTTCATCTTGTACCTCTATAAGGCCAAACTGGGCATTTATATTATACTCATCAAACAGTACAGAGGTACCCCTCACATAGATGAAAGGAGAATCAGAGGAGTTCACATGGGCATAGAACCCCCTAACTACTCTGCCCAAAAAATCCTTGGATGAAAGCATAAAATGCCCCACCCATATTGTTCTACTATCGACGATACAAACTCGTCATACCCCATATAGTGTTCGTCCTTAAATAAGAATCCCTGGTCAAAACAAAAGGGATGCTTTAGAATATTATTTTTGAGTCAGTGCGCAATGACTCCGCAGTTTTAGAAGCTTTCTTGGCTCGAGCCATTAAGAAAGAACAAAGAGAAATCTTTGATAGATGTAGTGTAAAGAAAATGGAGTAGAGGTTGAAGATAAAAAAATTGTAAAGGTGAGAGTTTTATGAGAAACGTGAAACGTGAATAGTTGGGGAGAGGGAAATAAGGGGGTTAATGATGAAAGTTTTAGGAAAGATGAAATGTGCTAGGGAAGTTTGTGACGTGGCGATAAGAAAAGAAAGAAATTCTTGGGGAAAAATAAAATGACCTAGCCCTACACTATAGGTTGACTCCTTAAGGCTCTGCAAAAATTATTAGGTTAATCTACTTAAGAACTCTCTCCTTTGGACTTTTCTACCCAGTCAACCTTTAACACCACATCACCCAGGTTGTCATAGCATAATGCTCATTTGTAATGCCACAGCAATCGTCCTGCCAGTACACACTAAGAATTTTGGTTTTTTATTTTGCCCTTGAAAAGCTACACTAAAAAAATAAAAAATGAAATAAAAATTTAGCACATAACCAATGAACAAAAATCACTAAAAAATAAAAAAAATAATTTAAAGTAAAGCAAATAAATAAAATAAAATCCAAAATTTCTAACTCAAGATTTCGAAGGTTAGTGCTTTGGTTATCACGCTTCACATGAGCAGCCCAATAGTGCTTCAAGCATTGTCCGTTAACTTTGAAAGTAACACCCATTTTCATGTCTTTGATATCAACAGCTCCATGTGAGAATACTTGAACTACTTCAAAAAGACCTGACCAACACGATTTAAATTTACCAGAGAACAATTTGAGTCTAGATTTAAACAATAACAAGTTGTCCTGGTTCAAATTACTTTGGCATAATTCGGTTATCATGCCATTGCTTGCTCTTTTCCTTGTATAGTCTAGCATTTTCATATGCTTGTGCCCGAAACTCTTCCATTTCATTCAACTCTAATAACCTTTTATTTCCAGCAACAATCTAGTCCATGTTTAGCTTCTTGATAGCCCAAAATGCTTTGTGATCAAACTCAACAGGTAAGTGACATGGCTTTCCATAAACAAGTTTCAAAGGCAACATCTCTAATGGTGTTTTAAACGTAGTTCGGTAGGCCCACAAAGCATCATCCAGTCTGGTGGACCAATCTTTACGAGATGGATTCACTACTTTTTCCAAAAAATTTTTAATTTCTCTATTAGAAATCTTAGCTTGTCAATTAGTTTGGGGATGATATGACGTAGCAATCTTATGATTCACCCCATACCTGCATAAGGCATTGGCCACCAGTTTACAATCAAAATGGGGCCCGTCATCGTTGATAATGGCTTTAGGTGTACCAAATCTTGTAAAGAGGTTCTTAAGTAGAAACTTCAGTATTGACTTAGTAGTTAGGGCTACTGCTTCTACCCATTTAGAAACGTAATCTACTACCACAAGTATGTACGATTTGCTTACTGATGGTGGAAATGGACCCATAAAGTCTATTCCCCATATATCAAATAACTAAACCTCTAGTATACTTTGCAGCGGTATTTCATGTCTCATAGATAGATTTCCTGTTCTTTGACAATGGTCACACAATTGAAAAAATTCATGAGCATCTTTAAACAAATTTGGCCAATAGAATCCCGACTGAAGCACTTTAGCGACGGTTCTCGTTCCTCCAAAATGTCCTTCATAAGGATCTGAATGACAATGCTACAAAATACTGTGTATTTCGTCATTAGGGACACACTTCTGAATGATTTGATTGGCACAATGCTTAAATAAGAAAGGTTCATCCCAATAGCAATGCTTACCATCATGAAGAAATTTTCGCCTTTTGTGGGTGTTTAAATCAGGCGACATCGCATCGCTCACCAAGAAATTCACTATATCCGTGTACCAAGGTAATGACTTGGAAAATAAAAATTATTCATCTAGAAAATCTTCTTTAATAAAGTTATCATTGCCATCTACATTACCCGATTCTAACCTTGACAAATGATTAGCCACTTGGTTTTCAGTCCCCTTTCGATCCCTAATTTCCAAGTCAAACTCTTGTATTAACAATACCCACCTAATCAATATCGACTTGGCATCTTTCTTATGCATCAAGTACTTAATAGCCGAGTGATCTGTGTAAACTATGACCTTGGTACCCACTAGATAAGATAGAATTTTTCGAACACGAACACCACAACCAACAACTCTTTTTCTGTGGTGGTATAATTAAGTTGTGCATCCATCAGAATTTTGCTAGCACAATATATTGTACACAATATTTCGTCTCTTCTCTGCCCCAACACTACTCCAACAACATAATTACTGGCATCGCACATGAGTTCGAACGGCAAGGTCAATTCTAGAGCTACTACAATTGGTGTTGCTACTAGTCTTTTCTTTAATTCCTCAAAAGCACCCAAGCAGTGTTCATCAAAATCAAAAAGTCAATTTTTTTCCAGTAGTGTGCACAAGGGTCTAGATAACTTTGAGAAATTCTTAATAAATCTCCTATAAAATCTTGTATGACCTAGAAAACTTTTAACACCCTTAACATTGGTAGGAGGTGGAAATTTTTCTATTACTTAAAATTTGCTCTGTCTACTTCAATTCCACGCTGTGATATCATATACCCTAAGACAATTCCTTCACGAACCATGAAGTGACATTTTTCCCAGTTCAAGACAAGATTTGATTCTTCACACTGACACAGAACAAATTCCAAATTTTCTAAACAATCTTCAAAATCTTTTCCAAATACAGAGAAATTATCCATGAAAACGTCAAGGAATTTCTCCACCATATCCTAGAATATGACCATCATACAACGCAGAAAAGTTGTCGTGGCATTACATTATCCGAACGACATCCGTTTAAATGGAAAAGTACCATATGGACACGTGAAATTTGTCTTTTCTTGGTCATTGGGAGCTATGGCAATTTGATTATACCCTGAATAACTGTCCAATAAATAGTAGAAAGTTTTCCTTGCTAACCTATCCAACATCTGATCAATAAACAACAAGGGGAAATGGTCCTTCCTAGTTGCCTTGTTAAGCTTCCGATAATCCATGCACACTCTCCATCCTGTGATCGTACGAGTTGGTATGAGCTCATTATTGTCATTGCTAACCACTGTGACACCTCCTTTCTTAGGGAAAAATTGTACATGAATTACCTACAAGTTGTCTGAGATTGGGTTAATAATCCCAGCGTCAAGCCACTTGATAATCTTTCTCTACAACTTCTTTCGTTATCGGATTCAATCTTCTCTGCTGCTCAATAGACTTCCTGTGGCAATCCTCTAACAAGATTTTATGCATGCAAAATGTAGGATTGATCCCCTTTATATCAACAAGGGTCCATCCTAACGTCTTCTTAAATTGTCGCAAGACTTCCAACAACTTGACTTCTTGTTTGGATGTCAATTCCGTAGAAATCACAACCGGCAAGGTACTGTTATCTCGCAAGTATTCATATTTTAAATGTGGTGGCAGAGGTTTCAACTCCAATGTAAAAGGGTTCCTCTATAGAAGGTTTAGGAAGTTTGAATTAATGACTCAATAAATCCAAAGAGTCAAACTTTTTCCTTGGTCTCTTCAATGTCTTCTTGGCTTCCATGCATTCACCGAGTACTTCGAAATGTACTTCATCAATCCTTTTTAATGAGTCTTCGTTATTATTAGAATTTTTATGGCAAAGTCTGTTGAATTCTTCCTCCACTATTGTTTCTATCAAACCAATGGCGTGACATTCTTCATTTTTGTTTGCATATTTCAAAGCATCAAAAACATTAAAAGTAACCTGTTGATCATTTACCCTCATGGCCAGTTCACCTTTGTTTACGTCAATTAGAGTTCTGTCTGTAGCAAGAAAAAGTCTTCTAAGGATAATTGGAACATTTTGATTAGCTTCAAATTCTAAAATAAGGAAATTTGCAAGAAAGATAAATTTATCCACTCTTACTAGTACATCCTCAATTTTACCTTTCAGATGGGCATAGGATCGATCAACTAATTGTAAAGTCACCGTAGTAGGTCTTGCTTTCCTAACTCCTAGGTTCTTGAAAATAGACATATGCATTAGATTTATAGTTGCTCCTAAGTCACATAACGCCTTACCAACAAAATGATTTCCAATTGAAGACGAGATAGTGAAACTTCCTGGATCTTTCAACTTTGGAGGTAATTTATTCATCAACATTACTGTGCACCCTTCAGTGAGAGCAATAGTCTCAAACTCTCTCAATCTACACTTCTTTGACAATATGTCTTTAATAAATATATGGTGTTGTTCAAAACATCTAAAAAACTTTTAAACTAAATTTCCTGCTTGGAATTGTGAAATCATTGAGCAAAAGGGAAAGATGGTCAACCTTCGGGTTACTGATATTGTTTTGTTGTGGCATTTTTGTTGGCAACTTGATCTGATTTTGTCGCAACATTTCTTTGTGTACCATTTTTAGGTGTTGTCTACCGTTCAGTAGGTTCTGAGATCCTTTCCTAATTGCGGCTGAATTTTTCTTCTTTTGCTATGGCATATTGAACAACTTTATCCAACTGATTCCCACTTCTAAGAGTGATGGCCTTGCACTGCTCCTTTCCTTAGGTCTCGAATTTTTAGTATCACTTGGAAACACTCCTTGTAGCCTTGAATTTAGAGTGTTCGTTATTTTCCCCACTTGATTTTCAAAAGTTCTGAGAGACGCAGCTTGACTCTAAATCACAGCATCATTTTTGGCCATATACTCCTTTAACAAAGATTCAATAGAATTAGTAGATGATACTTAACCTTACTGGGCATTTTGCCTCGGTATAGGATGATTATAACCGGGTAGTGCATTATGGATATTTTATCTTGCAACATTGTGTGAATTCCCCGCACCTTGATTATTCCAACTAAAATTCGGATGTTGTTTCTACCCCGGGTTGTAACTGTTGGAATAGGGGTTATTATTTTGGTTAAATTACCCATGCAGTATATTGATGCTGTGTTTGATGGACATTCATCAAACACATGATCTTCTCCATAATAAACGCATGACAGTTCGGCTAGTTTAATCTCATCGACAGTAGTTGGGTTTTTCATTATTTTAATCATATTAGCTAAAGAAGATACATGGGCTATCAACGAAGTAATTAGGTCGAGCTCTATGTTACCAGTAGTTCTCTTATACGTCCCAACTCTTGTGGTAGGGTACTGATAGTCATTGCTGGCAATCTTTTCCAAAATGTCATATGCTTTGTTGTAAGATTTATCCAACAATGTACTATTGGCAGATGCATCAACTACCATTCTCGTATGCGCAATCAACCCATTATAGAATATTTCTAATTACGTCCAGTGCTAAAATCTATGCATCGGACATTTTCGAATTAAATCTTTAAATTTTTCGCAAGCCTCATATAGCATTTCCTCTTCTAATTGTTGAAAAGATGTGATGTCATTTATAAGCTAGGCATTCATGTTTGGTGGATTATACCGTAGCAAAAGCCTCTGACACCAATCATTCCATAATTTTACTTTCCCTAACGACAAAGCATTCAGCCATGCTCTTGCTCGATCTCTCAAGGAATATGGAAACAATTTAAGTCTCAGGGAGTCTTCAGGAACACCCTGTTGCCTAAACAAATCACAAACTTCTAAGAAAAGTCGCAGATGCAATCTTGGATCTTCAGTGGGCAGTCCTTCAAATTGTCCTACTGTTTGTAACATCTGAAACATTACTGGTTTTATTTCAAACTGCTATGCTTGTATTTGCAGCCTGACTATCCCTGGATTCAAATCATCTAAAATTGGCACAACATCTCTCGGATTGGTCTATCTCGGTCATCTATCACCCCACGAACATGCGGATCTGCGCCCTGACCATTCAAATTATCATTCATACCTGGTATCACCCTTCGAATAGGGGGATTAGCATCTTGACCATTCGAATTATCATTGAGACCAGGATCATTCCCGTTCCTAGCCATTTTGCTCAATTCTTTTCACCTTCTACTTATAGTTCTATCAATCTCTAGGTCAAAAGGATACTCTTTGTTTACAAGAATGCCTCTTCTCATGCACTAATGATAAAATGTAGAAATTAAATATAACTAAGTTAAATAAAACTAATGGAATTAATTAAAATAACCAAATCAAATTACACCAAATTGTCAATCCCTGGCAACGGTACCAAAAGCTTGTCGCGTGTGAATATGATATGCGAATTGTGCAAGTATACACATCGAATCAAATAATAAAGTGATGAGTGAGTATCATTCCCATGAGGATCGGATTAAGGCATTATAGTGGTCAATTTATTTTAGTAAAATACTACTAATTCTATGTTATGGAAAAAACAACGATAAGTATGCAGTGGTAATTAAAGGAATAGTGATGTATGCAATATGTGGAACTAATGAATACTTGAAAATGCTATGGCAAAACAAGAGTAGGAATGTAATGGCAATTATGAGAATAACTACGTGAATGATTTGTAATGAATAAATAAACAACTAGGAATGCTATGGCAAAGCTACTATGGAAAAAATAAAGGTTACGCGATGTTGAGTGGGAAAGTCGGGATTACTAAGAATCTACTTTTCCTGTCAACAATGCCTCGGCAAAATAATACTTAACCTACTGCCCAGAAGAGTTCTAAAGTGGTCTACTTCTTCCAAAAATAGAAACCCCAAGATACCTTGCTTGTGTCTTAAGCCTTTAATATGGTACCCTGTAATGTTGTCCTTTTGTATGAACGCAACTCTATGTCTAGAGTCTACTACAAGTATCTATCGAGTACTTGCCTATATCATTCAACCACAGTCTAACTAATCAAACCTTTTTAGAATTTAGATTAATTTAATGGTATGTTGCACAGTCAACTATGTCTAGGGATTGCTCACATACATTGTAAAGAATAAAATAATTGAATGAAACAGTAAAACAACTCAGATTTATACTGCATCCATTAAAGATAGTTAAAGTTTCAACAAAGTAATCCCAACCTTATGAGATTTAACTCATATATTGGCAAATAAAATTCAACTCATACATCGTTTTCATCATTGTAATTCAATAAAGGAATATATTAGAAATATTGGAAGAACGTCGGGAAGATAACGTTCACTTGTCCTATCCACGCTCCAGCTGCGCTGTGTCCTAAGGTAGCTGAGAAGGGTTGCCTGCATCTTTCCTCCTCTGTCTCTATTGAATCACTACCTTCTAATTTGCCTAAAGATCTCTACTCACAGTTCCGCGCCCTAGGGTTTCCTCCTTTGCTTCTTTTTAAATTTCTTTGTTTTTCTTTTTCGGGATAATTCCAACAGTCCCAAGATTTATCTTCTCCTATTTTCTAGGTAGATTTATCTAGTACATGTAGAGTTGCGCTAAAACTGATATGCGCTAAATGCTAACTGTACACCTTCCCGACATTGCCATGACATACTAGCTGGCAATTTGACCACCCTTTTGTCCCGACAAAACTTCACTATTTTATTTCTTGTTCCTCATCTTTCACCTGTTAATCCAACAAAACACAGCCCTTCCACGAGCAATTAAAAGCACCTAATATTTAAATGCAACCCAAGTTCTAATGCAATGCTAAAAAATATTAATAAAGTGCCCTAAAATGCAACTAGATATACTTAAGTACAGGTAATTAACTAAGTCCAAAGGCATAAAATATAATTCTTTTCAAGAGTTATTAGTTAAACAAGTGACAAGACAATAAAATAGCCTGGTCAGGGCTATGTATACATGTAAGGTTACCAATTCAGGCTAAACCTTTAAAATGAAAATAGATTACTAGTCCATGCTAAGTCTGTGTCACATGTATATCCGAATCTGCAACAAATGATGGAGCTCGGTCCATCGGAATTATCTCAGAATTTGATTTATTACCACATAGTTTGATTTCCAATTTTTAAAGTTTAGATAGAATTAATTAACAATATTTAATAACGAAATGTAATTATGGAAGGTAGTATGAACTTACCTAGACAAAAATGGTTGTAAAAACAAGGTCGACGACTAATCCGTTACTTTAGCTTTTCCACGATTCAAGTCTGATTGTTTCATTTCTTGATATGCAAGATGGTTGCTTGGTCGAACCTTCAAACTCTTCAAACATGGATTTTCAGTCATCCATAATGAAAATGAAGAAGATGATATTTGTTTTATTATTTTATTTTACTTTATTTTTTATTTAATTACCTAAATGCCATTAATTTACATATTTTTAAACTAAAGCATATATACATACCGCCTAACATTTTAATTATAGTTAAATTACCATATAAATGCATTCAACTATGATTTTGTAATCAATTAACCCTTATACACTAATAACGATTGACTTTTGTAAATTTTACGATTTAGTCATTTTCATTTAATTACCTATCTAAACGTTAAAATTTTCTAACCACATTTTAATATACCTATATAATTTCTTTGTAAATATTTAGTAAATATTAAATATTTATGGGCTCCATTTACAAAAATGAGGTCTTAAAACCTCATTTTCCAAAACCACTTGACTTTAGGGACAACCCACTTGTACTTAAATACTCATTTAATTACCTAAAATTATCAAACCAAAATTCAATATAATATCATAATTGACTCGTAAATATTAAATAATATTTACGAACTTATTCGTCAAATTTGTGGCTCCAAAATTACTATTTTCGACACCACTGAAAAATAAACTATTACATTTTGTCATAGGCGGTGGGTCCATTGTGTGAATAAGTGTGAAGCAGGTTTGCACTACTAACTTCACTATGGAGAGTTGAATATTAGATATAGAAAAGCTATGTCACTATAACAGTATGGTTATAGCTTAACCTAAATAAACATCTTAAGGACAAAACATACAAGAGAGAAGGTAGTGTTTGACGGAATGGTGGACGTAGTCAAAGATTGCATATGAGGACAAAATCTTGGGATTTGTTTAGACAATACTCTTATAGCTAGAGAGCTCTTTAGGAAACATATGGAGGGGCATAAGAATACGAAACATGACCCATCTACTTCACTAGGGCATGTGGGAAACTGTTGGATCTGTTCCCTGAGTATAGTATTTTCGTCAATATACATTTGCAATTTTTTCTCAAACAGATTGGTTAATAAAATAAATTCATTAATTAAATTAATATAATTTGTACAAAATTTTCCTCAAATGGTTTTTTCACGCAAAGCAAAATGGAAGCAAATGTTGCTTATTGGTTTTCTAAATGTTTAACTAATACTAAGTGGTATTACATGGCCGAATCGTAGTACAGAAAGACAACTTGTATAAGTAGACAAACCTAAAAATGTCCTTAGTCTAAAAAGAATGATCAAACCAATTAAAAAGCTAATATGTCATCTATCAAGCCCAATTGGGGAGATGTCTTGTCTTGGGCATCGAAATGGAAGACTCTCAGAAGATAAAGACATTGATGTGACTGACTGGACTAACAATACATCAGATAGAACCCAAGCAGAATAGATATTGAATCTGTTTATGGATTTATTCACTTGTGAAATTCATAGTATGGCATATATAAATCCTGAATAGATGGTGGACTATGTACGCATGACTCGTACACTTTGATCTAAGTAAAAGCCTGAGTTCAAATAAATAAAGAACTAAAAGTTGGTGCTTTGAGTGTATGACTTCTGTAGTATGTAATGTCATTCACAATAGTGGAGTTCATAGCCCAAAACATGGGTAAATGATATCCTCTTATCGGCATTACATGGTCAATGAAAAGTAAACGTAACCATGAGTCGTCCATCTTTGTAATGGTTAACTTGATCACTATTTGATAGTGATTGATTTTTCATGAAGGAAGTTGTAATGGTTATCATGAGATAAAATAAAATCAAATTAGGAGAATGAATATTATCCCAAAGTGATCAAGGATATCCTATGAGGGTAACATATTTATGACAAGGTCATTGGACGAGTATTGAGTAGTTGCTTTCGAAATGGTATGTCGCTAGGGAGAGTTCAGTCACGATACTATAGTGGAATGAATTCGTGACTAAATGAGTTTATAATTAATAAGAAAAAAGTAAAAACTTAATTATAAATCATTTGAACCTCAACTACATATCTCTAATCGATCCCTCTGCTAGCTCGTTGAAACCAAAAATGAATTACGTGTTTGAATAGAAATGAACGGAATGAATAGGAAAAAAGAAACGGGAAACATTCAAGAATGATTATGGTTTTCTCCAAAATGGAGAAATGGAATCATTTGGAAATGAACATATGTTTCCAAAAATGGAAATGGAAATGAAAATGGAAATAGAAATGATTTATTTGCAATCCTATGTGGATTACCAAAAAAATGATTAGAAGAATGAGTTTATGTTTTTGGACTGTTTTGAAGCCCTAAAATGAAAATAAATCATTCGGTCATAGTGAACAAGTTGAGTTTTAAAATATTCAACATATTTCTCAAAATTTTACCAGGGGCAAAATCATCAAAATTTTACCAGGGGTAAAATCATCAAAATTTTGTTAGGGGTAAAATAGCGATGATAATTTTTTTATACATAAATATTAAATTTTATTTTGGGAAATAGAAAATTTGAATCAGGTTGGATAGAGTATTAGGTCAAAAAGACCTAAGAAGTACACGTAATTATACTCGATGTGAGAGAGGCCCAAAAATCCCTCATAGACATGAAGGGGCGACAACGCTAGTAGGAATACTAGGGTGTGTCATCCACCCTAGTCCTATTCAAATTAGAATGTTATTTTTCTATTTGAAATAAACCACTACAACACAACTTTGAGAGATTTTTATTTTGCTGAAAGATAGAGAGAATTTATTATCAAATATTACATATATTTTTTCGGAATAATAATTATACTAGTTTCTATTAAGAAGAGAAAATTTTCGTTTTCACCTTAGAAGGAGATAAAAAATTTTCTAGTTCTGTGTTTCGATTCAATTGGTCTGATCTCAGACTTGAAGCAATTCATGGTACGATAATAGCAAAGAAGATCATTTGGTTGAAAGCCGGGAACAACAAACGTTCATTAAGCTGAAAACACAAGTACAAATTCGATTAAGGTTTATTGCCATAAATATCACAAACCAGGTCGATTTCAAAATTTTAATTTTTTGTTGTACAAGAAAACCATTTTCAAACCGGGATTTTTCCAACAAATACTAGTCCAGAACGGTCTGAAAAAATTCATTACGGGTAAGAAACCCTCGAATGTGGACCAGGCAGAATGGGAAGAGCTTGATGAAAAAGCTCAACCTGCAATTGAACTATGCCTTACAAATAATGTGTTACAAAAGGTATTGATGGAAAAAACAGCGCCCGCGCTATGGAGAAAATTGGAAGCCTTATACATGAGGAATTCTCTGGCCAACAAGTTAGTGTTAAAACAACATCTCTACACGTTCAAGATGGTCGAAAGTGAGTCCATTAGCACTCACATAAGGGAATTCATTACCTTTCTCAACGACTTAAAGAATCTCGATGCAAATATCAGCGACAATTATCAAGCTATGTGATGGGTGTCAAAACCACCAAATAAAAAAATTTGCTACAACAAAATAACTCTAAACAGTAGTAAAGATTAGTAGAGTCGATTCCACAGTGATAGGTGACTATGATAAACTTTCGTGTTTTTCTCATGAATAGAAATTTTTTCGTGCCGAAAATCGTGGCAATAGACGTGCCCACGACTCCAAACAACCTGCTAAAAATGAATAAATTAGGGGAGTTTCGAAATGACTAGAAATTAAATAAATGAAATAGCATAAATAAAAAATTAAATAAATCCAAAATAAAATTAAATTGGGAAATAAATTTGGATTATGTAAACAGAGTTATAAAGCCTTACCTGTAGACTTGGTGGATTCTGGTTTTTAAATCGATCGTCCAAAATTAGTTTTCTCCTCCAAACAATAAGCTAGCCATAGTCATTAAGAATGTTCTAACCACCAATTCTTCCTCTTGTAATTGATCTCAGTTCTCCCTAAAAACAACGCCTTATCAATTGTCTAACCACGATACACACGTTCGCAATTCAAGACCCCGACAGCCTTTTGTTCTGAAGAACCCAACTTGGGTTAACGGCCTCAACTGCATGAGACGTTTAAATTTGATCACAATCTCCCTTAACTTGTTCGTGGAAATCTGAATACAGTACGGCCGACTTGTCTTCCCAATTGTATGCCAAAACAACTCCAACCTAATGCACTTTTTGAATTGAAATTTAGTTAACTTTAAAGGATTGATTTGCCAATCCCGATATTCTGGAAAGATGGTGAATATCGATTTTAAAGATTTTTAGTACGGATAATTTCTCATGATTCTTGACCGGAAAGAATACCAGCCTAAAGCTAATTTGAATTTAGTGAAGCATGAAATTTATCTTGCTTTGTTGGTTATGGAAGTGGATTTAATGGTAATAGTGAAAGAAAACAATTTCAATTTAATTCCAGCTAATTAAGGTTTGCTTTTTCGAGTGTACCATACCACCTATTTATACATAAACCGTATACTAAAATTAGGCTAGTTTAACCAACCCACTAATTACATGAAATAATATCATATTTTATTTTTTAAAATTTGGCTTTTACAAGGTCAAAAATCTAGCAAACCCCTCAAATGTCTCAAATTTAAGATTCGGCCCATCTTCTATTTCCATTTCTTCAACTTAATCCCCTTTTTGCTTGTCTTTGATTTATAGCATCCAAATTTCGTTCCTAACAAAATTTAAACATAAAATTCATCAATTAGCAGGAACTAATTCAAGAAAAGTCGATTTGAGCACATAAAATATGCTAAATAAACAAGCTATCATTATGTTGTTGTTATGTTCTTTTCCCCCTTCATACAAAACTTTCAAGGAGACCGTGATTTGTGTGAGAGATAATCTCTCGTTCGGGGACATGAAGGGAAATCTATTGAGCAAAGACAAATTCAATAACGAGTTAGGCCCAAATACTAAGACGGATGGACAAGCCTCAGTTGTGTTGAAAGGGTCAGACAACAATCTAGAAAGTCAAATCGAAGTAGGTCTAGGGCAAGATCAAAATCCAGGAACCGTGACAAACAATGTGGCTATTGTAAGAAGATGGGTCACATTAAAGCATAATGTTACAAACTTCAAAATAAAAACAAAAGGAATGTCGAAAACGTAGAGAAAGGAAAACAACAAGAAAAAGTTGCTAATGCTAGTGTAACTAAGGACAGAGGTGATGATTTCTTGTTAGTGTCTACGTGCGAAAGTTCCAAGCTTACAACTAAATGGATCCTTGATTCAGGGTGCTCTTACCACATGTGTCCCACTAAGGATTTGTTCTCCACTTACAGTTCAGTTAAAGTTGGAGTTGTGCTGATGTGGAATAACTCTCTATGTAAGAAAATCGTAATCAAAATAGTACAACCCATGATGTACAACAGAATTATACAAACACCGTTAGATGTTAGGTATGTGTCTGATCTAAATAAAAATCTCATCTATTTGCGAATTTTAGACTTGAATGGTTACAGGATTGTTATCGAGTCAAATTGTTTAAATGTTTCTCGTGAAGCTCTCATTGTGATGAAAGGATAGAAGAAGAGCAAAATCTACATTTTGCAAGGGTCGAAAGTGACTGGTGCAAATGCAATTACTGAAAAAGAGTTGAAATCGTTGCCATATCACGAAAATGCAATATGATTCTTTCTCCAACGATTCTTTTTGAACCTAACTTTGGAACTTACGACTTGGTAATATAACCGAGAAAAGTACGAAAACATTTTGTAAAAGAGGTCTTCTTAAAGACATTTGAGTTGGAAAATTAAGCTTCCGCAAACACTACACTTACGAGAAGCAAACACAATTAAGTTTTAATTTAGTAGTGAAAGAACAAAAGGGACTCTCAACTATATTCATTCTGATTTATGGGGTTTGACACCTAACATCTCAAAAGGATATAATAAATATTTCCTAACTTTTATTGATGACCACTCTAGGAAAGTTTGGGTTTATTTTTTAAAATAGAAGAATGAAGTCTTCGGAATCTTCAAGTAATGGAAAACACTGCTAGAAAAACAAACTGAAAAGTTCGTGAAGCGATTGAGAACAGATAATGGTCTTGAGTTCTGTTCATCAGAGTTTAACGATTACTACAAACTGGAAGTGATAGGAAGACATCGCATCATTGTATGCTTTCTAATGCAGGTTTAAAGAATGAGTTTTGGGCTGAAGCTGTCCATTTGGAAAGCCTTGGCTTTTCATTGTTTCAAGTCGAGCTTCAATCCAGCTTAAACGTGCCTCTACTGATGAAGGAGGTTGCTCCCCTTGCTCATTAGTAGTGAAATTAGGACGTTTGCAAAAGACCCTATTACTGCGAGCAGTTTATGTACCTGGAGGAACAAAATAATACGCAGTTGGTGCCTGTAAGAAAACCCATTATTCATAGTATATACACATGTTAAGGATGATAAATTGACTTTAGAGGGAAAAGGTTGAGAGGTTAAATTTTTAATATATGGGTCAAGTATTAGTGGTCGATTAGATCGTAACATAGCATGAAAATCTCACAAAAAATATCCTAAATTAACTTTAAATCCAGAATGCATACACCACAAAAAGAACAATTCTATTTTAGTTAAAGCAGATGATGAATCTTTTTTCCTGAATAGCTAAAAACTGATGAATGTATCTTAAAGTAGGTTCATGCACCAATAAGTCCTTAGAGGTCTTGGGTTTATAAAGTTGATTCCCAGAATGAGTTAAAGTAGAATAAACAATATTTGCATCAAAATCACTTGGTATATCCAATAAAGCAATATGGTAAGAATCATTTTGAACATTGTCAAGGTCAACGAAACCTAGGGCGATGTTAAAATTTGAAATCAAAATTCTAAATTTTTTACCAAGTAACCGAAAACAAGCAGCATCTTGAGTTTCAACAGTTCACAATGCATTAATATTGAACCTAAATGTTGTGTAAAATTCATAAACTAGTTCATAATATGCAGTACACGAAATATTTGCAAATGAATTCAACCAATAGCATCAAAATAGTTAAACACAACATCACATATTTAACATGTCAATAGCGTAAAGATTAATTTACTTACAAACTGAGAGTGGGCATTGTTGAAGTTGTTGTATTTTATGCAAGGCTCTGGGGTTGTAAAGTTCAAAAACCTTCATAATCGTCCTTCGATAGGACTAGTGTAGCTACGACCTTGCCTATTACGTTGACCGTCTCGGGATGGTTGAACATTTTCATTAGGTGAGCAGGATGGTAGGCTTAAATTTCTAGCAGCGTCAATACTACTATGTAGAGGCATCACTGGCACATCAATTAGTGCTCGATGTGATCAAGTAGTGGATGATCGTTTTTTATGCTAAGAAACATGCTCGTTTCTAGTCGAAGGACCTTCGCCATGGCCGTTATAAGTCCCGACCACATCCGAACAACCTGCATAGTATGTTAGTAAAGGTAAAAAAGGTTGTAAGTTAGGAATCTACCTTTTAGAAGTAGTAGGGCTGTTGTACTAACGTTTTGTCTCGATTGGAGTTGGGCTTCGTCAGTGACGATTCCAAGTACGCGCGATCGTTCGTCTTATAGGGGGTAGAGACGGTTCCAAGTTGTCATCATCTAAATTGATGACTGGAGGCACTAGAAACCAATTTCGTCTACGATTGAATAAAGCTAGAAAACCACAGCTGCTTGGCTCCTAGTTCAAACCATGGTCTACAAATGTGCTTGAAGAACAAATGACATTTGTTTACTATTGATCATGGCGGTGGTTCACAGTGGCAGGAGACGATGATAGCGCACGGTGATGGTGCTTGACAACCTTCGGGTAGTCATGTGGAGGGGTGTGATGGTATTCTTAAAGAAGAGATTTTGGGGGTGTAAGGGAGGTAGCGTTAATAGATAGAAGGTAGGGGTTTGGTGTTATGAAAGGTTGGTGGTGCTTGGGTGAGAGGAAGGGATTCTAAATGGTGGTTTATGATGGAGAAAATGAGAGGTGAACGGCGGTGAGAAGGGAAGAAAGGGAGGGGGTTGGTGAAGAGAGACACGTCGAGACCACGTCGATGCTGTGGGGTCCAAGATTGACGGTGGCGAAGAAGGAACAAAATAAGCGACGGTGCTCGCAAAGCGGCATTCTTTGGTGTCAACCCGGTGTTGTGGTATGCGGGTGTAAAGAGAAATCGTCAACCGTTAGGGTTTCTTGTAGAGAAGATGAAGAAGAAAGGGAAGTGGAGATGAAGGGTAGGGGGTTTTATTTTTTTTTACTCTCTTTTCTTTTTATTTTTGGTTGGTTTGGGCCTTCTTTTCCCTTTTTTTGGCCAAATTGGTTGTTCGGCTCTCCTCTTTTCTCTCTCTTTTTTTGGGGGTTTTGTTTGGCTTGTTTGGGTATTTGGGAATTGGGTTTGTTTTGGGTTTTGTGTAATTGGTGTTTGTTTGAGTGTTGGGTTGGTATTGGGTTTGGGGAGGTAGATTAAGTGGATTTGGGTTTTGGGGTTTTTATTTGCTTTAGGGTTGGTTGGTTTTGTTTGTAGGAAAATAAATGTTAGCACATAGGCATGCCCTTGCCACCATTAGTATCCGATTTTCGAAAAATTGAGAACCTCCGTTTGTCCCTCGAAAATAACACATTAACTAGATTAAATAATAATCTAGTTATTATTCATTTTATTTTCAACCTAAATTAAAAAGAAAAAATTTAATAAAATAATATAAATTTGGGTTGCCTCCCAAAAAGCCCTTTTGTTTAACGTCGTTAGCTCGACGACCTGGAAATTTATTCAATCGACTCTTTGAGAATTAATTCCACAGCCATGTGGACTTGAAAATTTTCATAGAATGGCTTCAATCATTGTCCATTGACTTTGAAGATTTTTTTGGATTCTTCACTTTTGACTTCGACTACACCATGCAGAAATATGTGAGGAATAATAAAAAGCCCTAACCACTTAGTTTGGAGATTACTTGTAAAGATTCTTAGTGTGGGGTCATAAAGTAATATTTTTTGCCCTACCATAAATTGTTTACGGGTTTCTTTTGATCATGGTATGCCTTGATTTTATCCAAATAAATTTGGGCACTTTCATACATTTCTAATTGAATCTCCTCAAGTTCCTGAATATGTAATTTACGATACTTACCAGTAGCTTCCAACTCTATGTTGCATTGCTTAACCTCCCAAATGTCTTGTGTTTTAATTCTACAGGAAGATGACATGGTTTACCAAAAATAAGTCGATAAGGAGACATACTTATGGGTCCCTTATAAGCTGTGCAGTACGCCCACAATGCATCATTTAGTCACAAACTCCAATCTTTCCTATAGGGCTTAACGGTCTTCTCTAAAATTAACTTAATTTCTCGATTTGACACTTTCGCTTAACCGTTTGATTGAGGGTGATAAGTCGTAGCAACTCGTTGTACTAACCCATATTTTTTCAAAAAGTGTGTCGATTACCATATTGCATAAATGCGTTCCCAATCGCTTATCAAAGCTCGTAATGTGCCAAACTTGGAAAAAAATATAACACTTTAGAAAATCCACTACAATTTTGGCATCAGCACATCAGGTGGCTTTAGCTTCCACCCATTTTGACACATAGTCAACTGCAAGAAAAATATAAATGTTACCGAATGATGAGACAACAGGCCCCATAAAGTCGATACCCCATACATCAAAAATTTCACATACATGTATAGGTGTTAGAGGCATTTCATTTTTTCGGCTTAATTCCTCCATTTTGACATTTTTTGCAAGTCTTACAGAAAAAATATGCATCACGAAAAATATGTGGCTAATATAGTTCACATTCAAGTACTTTATGTGTAGTTCATTTAAGGCCAAAATGTCCACCACATGCATAAAAATGGAAAAAAGATAGAATCAATTTTACCTCAGTTTCTGCAATGCATCCTCAAATTACGTGATCGGAACAATATTTCCAAAGGTAGATCTCGTCCCAAATATAGTATCACAATTCTCGTTTAATCTTATCCTTTTCAAATCGTGATAAATTAGAAGAAATTATACTTGTAGCAAGGTAATTCACCATGTCTGCGTACCAAGGAAAAATCGTCTAAGCAGAAAGTAGACTTTCATCTGGGAAATCGTCTTTGAGTGGTGTGACATCTTTTGACGAACGTATTCAACTCAAATGGACAACTATCAGATTCTCGCGTCCTTTCTTATCCTTAATCTCGAGATCAAACACTTGCAAAAGTAATATCCATCTAACCAGCCTTGGCTTTGCTTCCTTTTTCCCGATCAGATATTTAAGAGTTGCATGGTCAGAGAAAATAATAATTTTAGTTCTTCATAAACACGATTGAAACTTTTCCAAAACAAATATTATAGCTAGAAATTGTTTTTCAGTGGTTTAGTAATTGCTTTGGGTGACATTGAAGGTCTTAGATGCACAAGAGATAACGTGTGGTTCTTCCTTGATTCTCTACCCAATGACCGCTCCTACGCAGTGGTCACTTGCGTCGCACATGATTTCGAAAGGATAGTTCCAATTTAGTGGCTGAACTATGGGTGTTGAGATAAGTTTATGTTTGAGTGTGTCAAACACATCCTTGCATGATTGGTCAAACTAAAACTCGTTACCTTTCTGTAAAAGATTACAAAGTGGTTGTGCAATTTTTGAAAAGTCTTTAATGAACCACTTGTAGAAACCTGCATGACCAAGAAAAGAACGGATCTCTCTCACAGTTGTGGGGTATGGAAGTGAGTTAATAATATCAATTTTTTTTATCAATAGAAATTCCTTCAGCAGAAATGATATGACCTAGAACTAATCCTTTATCAACCATAAAATGACATTTCTCATAATTTAGAATAAGGTTAAATTCTAGGCACCTTTCTAAAATTTTTGCAAGATTTGACAAACACATATAAAAAGATTCACTATACACAGTAAAGTCATCCATAAATACCTCGATTATTTTCTCGACATAGTCGGAAAATATACTAAACATACACCTTTGAAACGTGGTTGGTGCGTTGTAAGGTCCAAATGGCATCCGTCTATAGCCAAATGTGCCAAAGGGACACATAAACGTCATCTTCTCTTGATCCTACAGTGCCACTAGAATCTGGAAAAAAAGCCTGAGTAACCATCAAGACATCAATAATGAGAGTTTTTGGCTAAACGTTCTAACATCTAGTCAATAAAAAGAAATGGAAAGTGATCTTTCCGAGTTAAAAAATTCAACTTCCTGTAATCTATGCAGACTCTCCACCCGTTTTGCACTCGAGTGGGAACCATATCACTTGCCAAAGTTTCAATTACAGTCACGCCAATTTTTTTCGGTACTACATGACCTGGGATGACCCAATTGCTGTCAGAAATGGGATAGGTCATCCAAACATCAAGTAACTTTTTAACTTCTTTCCTTACTACTTCCATCACGACGGATTGAGGCGTCTTTGAGTCTCTCTTTTAGGAGTTGCATTCTCTACAACTGGAATTTTGTGCATACAAGTCGAGGGACTCAAACCCTTTATGAAAGAAATCGTCCACCCGATCACCCTTTTATAATCTCTAAGAACTCGTACCAAGTTTTCCTCTTCTAACTTTGAGAGTTTACTCAATATTATAACTGGCAAGGTATTTCCTTCGCACAGAAAAGCGTACTTCAAATGGTCCAGAAGTGGTTTGAGTTTTAATTCTGGGGCTTGCAAAATAAATGGTAAAAGCTTAGTTTGTGAAAGTGACAATTCAAAAGTTTTACTTGAATTTTTCTATAATTGTAATGCCTCCATATGAGCCACTATTTCGCGAACAGACTCTTCGATAGTTATACACTACTCTAGTTCTTCTGTGGCATCAAAGTTTAGACTTCTACAATGAACAGTTCATAATTCATCTTCTTCATCTTATTATAAATACAATTCAATTAAAGGCTCAATTATATTAAAATTAGAAACATTAGTAATCGTGCTAGGATGGTTCATGGCCTCATAAACGTTAAATTTCACCATTACTTCATCAAACTCCATAGTGAGTATCCCACTTCGTACATAAATCTTCATTTGTATGATACTCAAAAATGGTCTCCCAAGTATTATATCGGAAGAACTGGTCGAGTTATCATCCTCCATGTCGATAATGTAAAAATCTGTAGGAAAAATTAGTTCGTTTACCTTGACAAAAACATCCTCTAGCACTCCCTCCGGATGCACTACCGACCTATCCGCAAGCTGAATAATTACACATGTTTCCTTTAAAGGATCTACATTTAGTAGTTTATAAATAGAAAGGGGCATAACATTAATTGATGTACCTAAGCCGAACATGGCTTTTTTAATACTAACACTACCTATTTTGCAGGATATGGAAAACATACCTTGGTCCTTACATTTAGGTGGTATTTTCCTTTGTAAAATGCGAAGGCATTTTCTCCAGCACTTACCTTTTCATTGCCCAGGAGCATCTTACCTTTTCATTGCCTAGGAGCTTCTTCTTACTCGAGCATAATTCCTTTAAGAATTTGGCATACTATGGAATTTGTTTAATCACATCTAGGAAAGGAATGTTGATTTCAACCCTTCGAACGGTGTCAATGATCTCTTTCTGTTCTCGCTCCTCCTTGTATTGGACAAGTCTTCTAGGAAATGAAGGTGGTATTGCAAATGGTTTTTCTGGTGCTGACTTCATTGGAGCCTCTAAGTCAAGTTTCTTGTCTTGACTAGTGTTGTGGGCACGACTTATGCTAGGTACGGGTTCCAAAACCTTTCCACTTCTCAATGTCATAGCACTTGTATTATGTCAAGGACTAGGTTCAATTTGAGATGGCAACTTTCCTTACGACTCCAATCGACTTACTGTAAGTGCAAGCTTACTCATGAAATTTTTCGTCTTCTAATGAAATTTTTCTATACTGTTGGCTAACCTTTCCACTATTGCTTCCAATGATGATTTTTGATGTGGTAACTATTGATTTGGAAGCAACCTTTGTTGGTATGGTTAATTGAATCAAGGATTTGACCCATAGCTTAGATTTAGATGATCTTTCCACCCCGCATTATAGGTGTTCGAATAGGGATCATATATCCTTTGGGGTGGCCTTGGAAAGTTTTCGACAACATTTGCTTGTTCTGTCAGACCCTTGTCTAAAATGGGACATGAGTTCGTCGGGTGGTTTGGCATGGCACAAATTCCACATAATCGTGTTGGGCTTATTTTATCTGTAACCAAATTTTGAACAACGTTAGTAAGCTTATCAATTTTATTTTTTAGAGATAGAGAACTTAACTCATGAACCCGTCTCGTGGGTTCTGTAGCCGGTTGGAATTGTTGAGAATTTGCAGCCATGGTTGAAATCAACTCTCTCGCTCTCTGAGGCATCATATTAACAAGTGCCCCTTCGTTAGAAGCATCTATCATTTTCATTTACATCGAGACTAACCCCTCATAAAAATACTGCAAGAGTGAGCATTGATTCAACCAATCCTTCATGTTATTTCGAGGCAGTTCATGCATCTGATTCTATCAAATGGCTTGTTTCTATGCAAGAAGAGAATAAATCACTCCAAAACATTGAGAATTGGCATCTAGTTAAACCACCCATTAAAAAGAAAATAGTTGGTTACAAATAGGTGTTCAAGAAGAACGAGGGTTCAGGTTCGAGCAACACTAGATATAAGGTAAAGTTGGTCGCAGAGGGATACAGTCAAGTGGAGGGAGTTGATTTCCATGATGTTTTCTCTCTCGTCATAAAACATACGTCCATTCGAGCGCTTTTCACTCTTGTTGCATCAAACAATCTTAAGTTAAAGTAGTTAGGTGTAAAGACTACTTTCCTTCATGGTGGCATTGAGGAAGACATCTACATGCAACAACTAGAAGGCTTCAAAACTAAAGGTAAGGAAGATCATGCTTTCCTTCTATGATAATCATTATATGGTCTAAAGCAGTCTCTTCAACAGTGGTACAAAAAGTTTGACTCATTCATGTTAAGTATTGGTTTCGCACGAAGTAAGTGTGACATTTGTGTGTATTTACAACGTTTAGATGATGATTCGTTCATATATTTGTTGTTTTATGTTGATGATATGTTGTTAGCAGCTAAAGATCCGTTAGAAATTGAACATTTTAAAACCATGCTTAACTCTAAATTTGAGATGAAGAATCTAGGTGCAGTAAACAAAATTTTGGGGATGGAAATTTCAAGGTATATACATTTCAAAAAATTCTTCTTGTCACAATAGAGGTACATCAAAAAGATCCTTGAGCGATTTGAGATGCAAGACTCAACTGGTAAGTACTTCCTTAGGTGCACATTTCAAACTTTCAATTTCAAAATTCCCTCAAAACAAAGATGAGGAAAGGTACATGTCAAAGGTACCTTACTCAAACACAGTTGAAAGTCTAATGTATGAAATGGTAGGCACTCATCCTGATATTTCACACACTATTAGTGTTATTAGTAGATATATAACCAAACCCAACAAATTATACTAGCATGTAGTTTTGTGGATTTTCAGATATTTACAAGGTACTTCAGATATGTGCTTAGAGTTCAGAAGAAACCAAAAAATTTAGTCGATTATGTTGATTTGGATTATGCATGAGACTTAGATCGAAAGAGGCCTCTCACAGGTTATCCATTTGCTTTCGGAGATTGCGCCATTAGTTGGAAAGCAACAGTTCAAGCCACAGTGGCTTTATCGACTATTGAACAAGAATACATGGCAA
Source organism: Gossypium hirsutum (assembly GCF_007990345.1). Lineage (NCBI taxonomy): Eukaryota > Viridiplantae > Streptophyta > Magnoliopsida > Malvales > Malvaceae > Gossypium > Gossypium hirsutum. The sequence continues at coordinate 22,955,908 of NC_053442.1, read as the reverse complement.
TCACTAAAGTTGTGAAGGAATCAATTTGATTAAGAGACCAATTTAGCGGACCGGTTAATGAGAAAGTGTCAGCTATCGTATATTGTGATAGTAAAAGTTTCATGCATCTCACCAAAGATCAGATTCACCATGAAAGGAAAAACCACATAGACATTAGGTATTACTTTTTTCGAGAGGTGATCATTCAAGAAGATGTTCAAATTCACAAAATTGGCGCAAAACACAATTCGACAGACATGTTAACAAAAAGTCTTCCAGATTCAAAGTTCAAGCACTGCTTGGACTTGGTAAGTATCCGACGAAGATTCAATTAGGCGTTGATAGGGCTTGGCTAAGGAGTTAAGTGAAATAAAAGTCAATGTGGAGATTTGTAGAGTATGCATCGCATTTAAGACAAAATAGTAAGTGACGTCCCGATAAAATAAAGCTCGACGTCGTGACGAGCAAATAACGGCACGATAAGAGGAAATCCTTCGTATCGTCAATGCGACACCTCCTCTTCACGACGTTGCAACATAATCCTCAAGTTTCTTAGTTTTATTCTCTCTGTTAAACTCTATTTTTGTTTCCCATTTAAACTCTGATTAACCTAGATATATTCTTGTAACACCTCTAACCTGTCTCTATCGCCAGATTAGAGTTACTGAGCATTACAATACAATTAAAAACATTTAAATTCAAATAGAAACAATTAAACAAATTAAATGATAACATATCACATTTGAATCTAGTCATAGAAAAAAAATACATTTATGTTTTTTAAATCAAGCCTATGGGGCCCTAAAAGTAATTTGAAAACAACCAGGGGTCATTTTTAAACAAAATAGAAGAATAAAGAAAATTTGAAAAAAAAAGTCACACAACCATGTGGCCAGGTCGTGTGACATAGCCCAGACCATGTCAGTACTCGAAGTATGGACTCAAGGCCATGTTCCAGCCCATGTATCCTCTCGTGTGAATATTTGAAATAAGGTCACATGACCGTGTGCCAAACTGTGTTACAAAATTACTTGAGACATACAGCCGTGTCGCAGGCCCTGTCTCAGATCGTGTGAAACCTGTACCTAAACAAACAATGACACACGGACTTGTCGAGAGGCTGTGTGGAGAGGCTGTTTATGGCACAAGGTCGTGTGACAGCTCGTGTCCCATGCTGTGTGCTCTTAATTATACCTTCAAAATCAAGCTTACCAAAACATCATTACTTGGACATCAAGCAACCCAATTTTCAGAATTTATACCTACTCAAAACACAATTAAACAAGCTCAAAACATGTCAAAACATCCATCCTAGGTGCCTAACCAATGTGCCCTAATTGACACCACAATTCAATAATCAAATCAATATCACATTCCAAACCAAACTAATTACATTCAAAGTAATCAAATACCTTTAACAATTCATATCAAAACACCACTCCTTTCTATCCATAATTCAAATTGCCATATGCGCACACTTTCATAAGACTTATACCAAATATACCAAACAAGTTCCAAACCAAAAACATATTCATATGTAGCGTCAACCAATCTATTCCCAGAATGATATTGAATTCACAAAAAGGTAACAAAATCAAACCAGCAAGAAAATCATAACCCTGAATTCTTAGCTAACAATTACGACATTTTGAATCAACTAACACACTATGACTCAATGGATTAGTAACTCCAACATCAAACTCCATTAACTCAATAGGTAAATTCTTATTCGTTACTAATGCCGTGCCAATATATGAATGATTTGACCCAAGGTCAATCAATGCATACACAGTAACATTAAAAAGATAGAATGTACCGGTAATAACATCAAGCACAGTAGCTTCCTCCCTGACTCGAATGGTGTATGCTCACAGAAGAGCTCTAGCTTCTGATCTAATAGTTGTATATTTAGTGCCAGTGTGATTTGCTCTAGTATTATTACTCTAGCCAGGATGTCTGCTCTTCTGAGGCGTACACATTTTCTTTTCATTCTTTCCTTCATTATCACTAGCTATTTTCGGGCCATTTCATACAAAATAATCTATCGAATCACATCTGTAGATGCACATGTTTTGGTCCTGCAATCACCAGCATGTAGTTTTCCACAATGCTCACACACGCATCTCAGAACACTTCGAACACTAGCCATGGTGTCAGCAGGTTTAATCTAAGACTTTGAATCATGTTTTACTGACTTGTTTTTACCCGAAAATTTAGATAGTGAAGTAACACAGCTAAAATTTTCCTTTGTCTTCTTTGTCGATGGAGTAGAAAATGACTTGGAAAAAATTCTTTTACCATACTCTCGAGCCTTCCGTTCTATCTATTTCTTGTTATTATAAACATCCTCTATCTTTTGAGCTCAATCAGATAATACTATGAAATTTCGTATTTCTATTTCTCCAATCATCATCTTAATTTCACCATTTAATCCATCTTGAATCCGGATGCTCATTTCTTCCTCATTCGGTACAATTTCACGAGCATACTTGTTGAGATGGAAAAACTCTCTCATACTCAGTTACTGATTTGTTTCCCTGCTTCAATTCAAGAAATTCTTTCTTTTTCTGATCTAGGTAACGTTTACTGACATACTTCTTTTTAAACTCCTTTTGAAAGAAATCTCAATTAACATTTTCTTGCGGTAATATAGCTGTTAACGTTGACCACCAACTATAAGCTTCATCTTTCAGTAACGATACAGCACAACTCAAATAATCATTTGGCGAGCAAGCAGTTTCATCAAAGACTCATTGAATGTTTTCAAGCCAATACTCAGCTTTAGCAAGATCATCGTTAGTTCTACCCTTAAACTCCTTAGCTCCATATTTTCCAACCTTACCGATAGGAATTCTTCGACTCATTTCAGTTGTTTGAGGAGGTGGAGGTAACATAGGAGGTGTAAGAGGGGGTGGAGGTTGTTGAGCCACAAGGTTGGTTCGCATGAATTCTGTGAACCAATGACCTATTAAACTGAAGAAAATATTTTTGACTTTATTTTCTGACATTTGAAGAGTCGGTAAACTATGACTCGCTTCTTGTTCAAAAGTTAGAACATTAATATTAACTTCATTAGTGTCAGCACGTTCAGATTATGCCGACATCTTTAAAATCTATAAGAAAAATAGGGATTAGATCGGATCAACCAATATCGTACTATCACAGGTTTATATTGCATGTGATTTTTAAACTCCAAACACGCTACGTACAGTCTGAGTATTGACTAAATCATAGCTCTAATACCACTAAATGTAACACCCTTAACCGATCTATGTCGCCAGATTAGGATTACAAAGCATTACAATACAATTCAAAACATTTAAATTCAAATCAAAACAATTATACAAATTAAATGCTAACATATCACATTTGAATCTAATCATAGCAAAAATACATTTAGGGCCTTAAATCGAGCCTACAAGGCCCTAAAAGTAATTTGAAAACAATCAAGGGACATTTTTAAACAAAACAGAAGAATTGAGAAAATTTGAAAAACAGGGGTCACACGGCTGTGTGACATAGCTCAGATCGTGTTAATACTCGAAGTATAGACACGCGACCATGAATCAGCCCGTGCGTTCGCCTATATGAATATTCAAAATAGGGTCACACAGTTGTGGCTCAGGCCGTGTGCCAAATTGTGTGTGCATTCGATGTTGGGTCACACAACCGTGTCGCAAGCTGTGGCTTAGACCGTCTGAAACCTGCACCTAAAACAACAATGACACATGACGATGTGGCAGCCTGTGTCCTAGGCCGTGTGCTCCTAATTGTACCTTCAAAATCAAGTTTACCAAGACATGCTTACTTGGACATTATGCAACCCAATTTTCATAATTTATATCTACTTAAAACACAATTAAACAAGCTCAAAACATCCATCCTAGGTGCCTAAACAATGTGCCCTAATTGACACCACAATTCAATAATCAAATCAATATCACATTTCAAACCAAACTTGCATTCAAAGTACTCAAACACCTTTAACAATTCATACCAAAACACCACTCTTTTCAATCCATATTTCAAATTTCCATATTCACACACTTTCATGAGACTTATACCAAATATACCAAACAAGTTCCAAAACAAAAACATATTCACATGTACCAAAATCTATCTAAAGACAAGCATCATTCAAGTTTAACAAACTTCACAAATAACCAACATAATTACAATTCACCTATTACATGTCATATAACCTAAGGTGAACATTCAAAAGCTACCAAAAGATTTCTGGATAGTGTGATTCTTTGAGCCGATCCGATCACCTGTTTCCTCAAAAATGTATCTACAATGAATTAAGAGGAAAGACACAAGTAAACTTAATTGAGCTTAGTAAGTTCAACGATTAAAACAATAAACTTACCGAGTAAACATATCTATTACAGAATACAAATAATAAATCAAAAATCCTATCAATCACAATCAAATCACAGGTGAGCTTTATAATTGAATGCAAATGATACAATCCAATCAAGTACATTATATCATTGAAAACATGCCTGATGAATGTTATAACAGATTCGGATACACAGTTAACCATCCAAAACACACCAAATCTCTCAAATAAGCTAACCATCTAAGAACACACTTGGGCACCAAATGCCAAGCCCGTAGGCTAACATCCTTCCGAAACACACCTCAGCATTAATTTCCAAGCCCGAAGGCTTTACATCTACCCCCGAAACACACCTAAATCACTGTAATATAACACGATAGTTCGCAACAAATGCTGAACTTCAGTATGTTCAGTAAACAAGAACACATCAGAATCATCATCTCAACACCGATCAATCCCATACAATGCGCAATATAACCTATTGGCATGACAATTGTATCCTATCCTATGTTCATCAGCTCAATTATTTATCGAATAACAACGCTTAATATAATCACTTTCTCAAATTAGTCCACTTAATACAATTCAACACTTTGAAGAAATTTAACAATATCAATTCATAAATAAAAAAATCTAAATTATATAAAAATTAAACCGTACAAACTTACCAGGGCTAAATTGTAAAAATAACAAAATTTTAAGGACTAATCAATAACTTTTCCTTTTCCACAATTATCAACTTGCTTTTGATATGCAAGGATTTTATGTCGAATACTCAAGCTTTAACTATGGCTTTTTCTTTCCTTCAACTTGCAACAAAGAACAAGAAAAGATGATAGGATTTTCTTTTGTTTTTACTTAATTTAAGTTTTATTATCTATTTACTATTTTTCCCTTAAATAAATATCCAAATTTCACACTAATTTACCTACTAACCATCCACTATATCTATCTTTACCATTTAAGTCCATGAATTTCCAATTTCATAGCCATTTAGTTCTTTTAACTAATAGGAACTAACATTTACATCTTTTACGATTTAGTCCTTTTTAATTAATTAACTATCAAAACATTAAAATTTCTAAACCAAATTTTAATACAATACTAATGACCTCGGAAATATTAATTAATATTTATAGACTAACACGTCAGAGTTTGTGGTCTCGAAACTACTGTTTTTTCTATAATTCTAGTCATAAAAGTTACGAATTTCAACCTATAAATAGGTCTTAGTTACCCTTTATAGGATAGAAAATAACACAACTAGGTTTTATTTGTTTTGACTCTCTCCATATTGTATTTTTCTCTTATTAGTGAAATTTCCTTTTGCCCGTGATTTTTTATCCTCTTCGGATGAGTTTTTCCACATACAATTTATGGGTTCAATCTTTTCAATCTCTTCTTTATTATTCTTGTTCGTTGCTTACATGGGTTTAACCCGAACAGTAGGTAGTGGAGGTGAGGAAACCAATTCACCTAAAGAGGTAAAGTACTGGAAACGAACAAGAAGATAGGTTGATTGCTGGGAAGAGGATAATTGCTCAAAGTAACTTTAAAGACTCAAAATATCGATTATTTCTTCATCGTTGGGAAGGTATATAGGAGAGGTTCTCTTGTCCACTAGCATGACGCAACAAGTTGTATGAAGGAGGTTGTCATCATGCATAAGTGAAGAACGTGTACTATAAGGCCCATTTTATTATGCTTAGGTATGCCCCATTACCTTAGAGGTGTGCTCACACCTAAAAAGTGGGTGTCTGCCTCATCTTAGAATAGCGGAAAGGCTTGTCAAGAGGGCTTGCCAAGCATGTGGTCATAAGTACGGAAGGTTGATACTTCCTTGGTCAAGACGGATGGTCAAGCAAGACACCTTCTCTAGTGAAGTCAAAGGAGAGGTCAATGTTGTCTATTTTGTTGACAAATATACAAATTTGGGAGATATATAACAGTGTTAATCTTTATACTATACTTAATTTAGGGATTTAGTCTTTCTACATTTTGTTCAAAAAATTACCATTAGTTTGTCGATGTTAATTTAAAAAAAGAAACTAAATTTCGAAGTTTCTCATGTCATATAGAAGGTGAAATTATGGTTATTGGAATAATTATTTTCACTAATTTATCATTCAATAAAATTCTTGATCAATCTCATGATTTTTACTGTGTATTTTTTTAACTAGGAATTTTTAACTTAGGCATGACATTAGTAATAGTAAGAGGATCAAAATTTATGAAACTAAAGTATATGGGTTAAATACAAAGATATATAATACTAGGACTAAAACCTTAATTTGACAAAGATTATGGCTTCGCAAATAATGAATATACATGTATATATGAGTGTAACATTATGAATAGTATGGCTTCACAAGTACAATAAATTGGAGCAAATTGCAGTCCTGATATATGAGTACCCAGGTCCCGGTTGAAATGAAGTCCTAGTCCTCATTAGGTTCTAAGTTTGTATATGTTGTTTTTGTCAAAGTTTGGGTTTGGTTGGCCTAAAAACTTTTCAGTTAAAATTTATCTTAATTGATTAAATAATTGTTTGTTGGGGACAAAAATGTGATTTTCCATTTGGCCAAAGCTCCAAAGGATTAAAATTGAACTTTTAAATTTTAAGAGAGACTAAAAGGGGTATTATACCATTTAAGCAAGAGGCCTTAGTGATGGTTACAGGTATGATTGTTCCCGAGACTTATGGCATGTATACTTGTCTCCCAAAGCTAGTCTTGGGTTGATCCTTTGTAATGATCCCTCTAGTTTTAGGAGTTCGGGAAAAAATATGGTTTGATATGGCAAAAGAATTGGAATTTATCTTTATTTAAGATATAAGTTTATTTTCTGTAGAACCTAATCTTATATGATAATGATAACATTTTACTGTTAGTTGAAAATTTTTAACATTTGTATATTATATTACATTTTGTCGGATTATATTTCCTTAATTTTTAATTAATTATTTTGTCTCAAAAGATTTAATTGGATACTTATCACAATATTGAGAACCTTTTGAAACATAAATTGGAAGAAAATGAAAATAAGATAGATGATGTAAAGATTGTCCCCATTGAAGAACAAATCTTTAATAAAAACAACCAATGGTGATAAAAAGCCAATGTCCTATGAAACCTTTTGAAGAATTATCAACAAGCTTCATAAATGACTCTAATCAACCCTTAAGGCTGAGCCCTAAAAAATTGAAGGGTAAAAGTTCTCCAACAACTTCAAAATCAAGAAGAAAATCTACTTCTAAACTAAACAAATAGAAATCTCACAAAAAAAAACTCAAAAAATTGAAATTTATTAATCAAGATCTCTCTCTATAATGAATAATGAAGAGACATTTTTATAGGTTAGCTAATTATATTAAAATAAAACTCTTATATAATGAAACTTCAATTAATCTAATGAATAATGAAGAGACATTTTTATAGGTTAGCTAATTATATTAAAATAAAATTCTTATATAATGAAACTTCAATTAATCTAAACAAGAATAGTTTTAGTAAAATTAAACTTTCTTGTTGATTAAGAAAAATAAAACTCTTAAATAAATAAATAAATAATAAAACCTAATATATACAATATTGGGCTCATATATATATATAATAAAAATTAAGTCTAAAAATCTAATCCAATATGATTTAAACTCGACTTAAAGCCTGAAACTCGTAATTTCCCACAATAATCTCGTCCAAAAATTATGCTCACGCAGTTCACTAAAAAGGTCCTAACTTGAGCTCCCAAACTCAAAATCGAGTGATTCAAAGTACATTTCGAAACTAAGATATAATTCTTCAAATGCTATGCAAGCATTCCAGCCCATAACTACTTGGATCACATCCAAAAATTCAATCAAGTGATTCAATGTACATTTCGAAGCTAAAAAATAATTCTTCAAACGCTATACAAACATCTCAACCTATAACTACTTAGATCCCATCCAAAAGTTCGTGCCGAATTGGCTAACCTTTTGAGCTTGAAAATTGACAATTTGATTAAATTGTCTTTAATAGATTTTACTCTATCCATGCATGTATCATTCTTTTTATTTTTCTTTAGTTATTTTGTAGAAATTGATGGAGAGAATCAGAAGAGAACAATGGGCAAGATTGAAATAAAGCTCGGAAATAAAACGAAATCATAGGCAAATTTGTCTGAAAGAATAGCACCGCTGAATTGCCCATTCTTTGCTCCCTCCGTCGAATGTTAATGCAACAAATTTAACGAATAAGAGTGGAATGGTATTCCATTGAATGACCCTATGAACATGTTGCAAGTGTTTGCCCCAATTGTAAAGCACCTTTGTGGATAAAACCGTGAGGCTTAATGGACAAAAGCAATATATATACGAGGTTGGTGTGAACTATGAAGTAGTACAAGCAAAGGTAAAGGCATCTTAGATGATAAAACAACAAAGTTACATATCCCAATTATGGATAATCTAGACTACGGCCTTCCCTCTCATCAGCAATGTACATCAATTGCCTTCTCTGGACATATCCAATCAGTGCAATGAATATCAAAGATCAGCTCTAAGACTACCTGGACAAACTGTCAGATACAACTTCTGCTAGGAGAGGACAACAAAATTTTCAGCTCCATAACCTGAAATAATCATCAACCAGATATACATGATGCAAAATTTGGATGGGGTCAACTAACATACATGAACCTAGCAAATGTTATCCATAAGAACACTGGTCATTGGTTGCATGCTTAGAGACCTCCTTTATGATACTTTTCTAAAAAAAAGCACTTAGCAAATCAGTTTTTTTTTTTTTTGACATCCAAAGGCAATGTAAAATACACCCTAAAGCAGCAGCTGCTTCATTATCCCTTCCACTAAACATTATTTGGTTAATTCCTTGCTTTGTTTAGAGTTAAATCTCTAACTTGAAAGCACGAAGCCTCATCCTACTTCACTGTCCCTTCAACTAAAGATGTTTCCATGCATTGTATTTAACATTCTAAACTGTTCCACCTACAGAAGTTACTTATCAAAATGAAATCCACATCTTAATACTATGGCCTGCAGACATTCACACAAGGCCGAGGAAAATTGAATTTCACATTAGAATAAGGGTTAATATACCCTTTGGCTCCTGAGTTTAAGGTCAATGTTCAATTTGGTATGTTAAATGGTATCATGTGACTCAAGGAATATTTGATATGTATACTAAAAAAAAGTACTTAATTAGGATAAAAAAAAAAGCTCAACGTACCAAATTGAAAATAGAAATCAAACTGGGATAATTGACCGAGACAAGAAAAAAACACACTCAAGTATCACGCTTAAAAAAACGGAAGTACCAAAATGAATATTAAACCCAACCTTAAGTACAAAATTGGAAAAAAAAACCTTATCAATCTCAACATTGAAGCAAAATAGTATTAACCCATAAATTAAAGCATCCAAAATTAAATGTTGACCAAGTTAAAATGAAGCAATTAATGAAGCACTCAATAAGACCAAAGATCCATTACAATTTATAATATCACAAAGTACATCAAGACCAGTTCAAGAGTAGCAACACCTCAACATCAAATTAAAATTAAAACCCAGGAGGAGGAGTTGCTGCATCATCATCATATTCATATCACATAATTAAGGAAGACTTGACTAGATTAGGCACTTGAATAATAAAGTGGTCGCCTGTACTCGTCAAAGTACTCGTCTCGATCCACAAAAACAATGGCGTAAAGGGCATAGATTATCCCAGGGATGTAACCCAGAATCGTTAACAGCAGACAGATGCAGAACTCAACCTGCAAAAAACAATGAAAACCCAGAATTTTCAGTTCAAACAAAAAATCGAAACCTTAAGGTAAACAAGAACAAAAATTCACTTACGCTGCAACAACCGTGCCTTAGGCAAACACCCAAAGGAGGGAGCAAAATGGCGATGAGGAGCTCACAACAAATTTCGCACTTTGAAGGCATATTTGGTGATATTTGTGAAAAGATTCAAGTGGTTCAACTAACGAAAAGAGAAAAGAAAAAAAAGAACTTTTTTATCACCCAAAAGATTATTGAGATCGGAATTTTCTTAATGGGGAAGAAGATAAATAAATAAATGGAAGGATGCTCCAATAGGAGATATTTGAAACCACTTATTGAATCAGAACTGTTCATTTGGTTTGACTATTGGTTGAAGGGCCCTGATTTATCTTGAAGTGTGATCACGTGGTGAGAGAGAGAAAACAAAAATTGATTTCATCCATGTGTTTGAACGAATAACCAGAATGAATTAATATTAATCGAATTTTTAATATTTTAATAGTTAATTGAATTGAAATTTTTTTAAAAAAATTTAACCGAACCAAATATTTCAGTTATTTGGTTGGTTAGCTAAGTTAATCGAAATTTATATATTTTTATTTTTGGTTAAAACAAGTATAAAATGAATAAATTGATAATATTCATTTGACCGAATTATCTGAATTAACCAAATTAAAATTACATATAATTTGTATTATTAATTATTAAACTCAGTTAATTAGGTTAATTGCTCGATTTCGAACCAAGTTAACCGACAATCGAACTTCCAAAAAATCATTAACCGACCTATTAACCGAATTAGATTGGTTAGATTGATTAATTTAGTTTTAACCGAAATTTGAACACCCCTATTTGGATCGATAGTGTCTGGTAGTGAAAAAACCAATTCAAGTATAAATTAACTCCACCTAACGGTTTATAAAATGTAAAATTAAATATTTAATATTTTAAATAGTGAAAATAAATTAAAATTACTATAAAAATTATTTTCTAAAAAATATTATATAAGAGTTATTGATTTTTTTATTTACTTACAAAATTAATTTTATAAATTTTTTTAAGAAAAAAATACTTTAAAAGTTTACTAAATAATATACAAAAGTTATAAAACAGAGCTATTTTATAAAAATAAACACCAATAACTCAAAACCCAAAATTAATATAAAAAATAAAGAATTAAATTAAATTTTTTAAAAAATTCAAAAAATCCAAAACTCAATCAACTAGCGTTTGCTTTTTGAGGATAAGTAATATTCATATTTGTAAACAATTTTACTAAGGGTGGGTTTGGATGGGCGGTGTGTTTATCTGCGGTTAGTATAAAAATAGCGGTAGCTGTGAGATTAGATACTGTAGCGATATTGTAGCGTGAGACAAAAAGTAAGCTAAACGTACCGCACCACACCCAATCTCCCATCCAAACCCACCCTAATTTGTTTGGTTTTGAGTTGGATGAATTTGTATTCAATTAATTTGGTTTTAAAACTTTCATATATTTCAGTTAATACAACAACTAAAGCTTCACTCCACCAATCAACACATTCTTCCATACCAAAGAATTAATATCATTACTTATCAAAATCTATAGTAAAAATTAATCAAGCATAAATTTTACAGGTTACCTGAGAATTATTTTATAACATTTTGACAAATTTAAATGCATTTTAATATAACATTAAATTTTATCAGAAATATAATTTTCTTAAACATATAATAGGTCATAATTAAAATTAATACTATATAATGTTTAAATAACACATGCGTTTTCAAATAATTTTTTAAATATTACTATTTTAATATTAAAATAAATATTTTAAAAAAGATACACATATGGGTGAAACTAAAAATTTTTTTATTATAGTAAAAATGTAATTTTTAAAAAACTAAATCAAAATTTTATTATTTTTAGGGGACAAACAATTTTATCTTTACTAATTTAAAATTTTAAGGCCAAAATAATTTTCAATTTTAGGGGGGTCGGGTCCCTTGCCGCCCCCCTAGATACACATGTCAGTTTTAAAGACTAGTTGTGGAATAAAAAAAGTACACTACTAATGTACCAAATACTCACCCATATATATATATATAAAGGGAGATATAAGAGAAAAAAAAGTCAAAAAAAATTTTTGGGTGCATAGTTTTTTTTTAATTAATTCTATGACATACTTCGTAATTAAAACTAAATAAATTAATGTAAGTATTTATTTGATTCTTTGGTGTTGATTCCTTAGGTATTCATTTTTGATAATGAGTAAGATCAGTTATGAACATCCTTCACATGTTGCTCGTGTTCCTAATAGAAAGAAAAATATTTTAAATGATTCAAAAGCTCCCCTTAGAAAGAAAATTAAAATTCACATGGGAAAAGATGATGTGTGATCTACCATAATTTGATATGGCAATTTAGGCTTTCCTATTATATTTACAGAGCCTATTTTCCAGCAAATTAGTGTCTTTTTCTGTAGTTTTGGTAGTTTTTAGAATTTTGATTTACTAAGTGTAAATGTCTCTTTTTACTTATTTTGATACCCAAATTGGCCAATTGTGCCATTGGAGGCCCTAATATGTGATTGTGTTGTAGGGACACATTGGAGGTCGGAATCGAGTGAGAACATCACCAAGGGAGAGGGTATTGCATTATCCTACCCTTGGAATTGTGATACCTCAAACAGGCCCCAAAGATGAAGACCACCTACAGTGGTATCGCTATATCCCCTATGCGTATTGTTATACCCATCTGCCAAAGGAGCACCCCAAGTCAAATTTGTCGATGGTATCGTGATATCCTATCCTTGGGTATCACAATACCAACATGGTGAGAGGACAAAAAAATGACGCCAAGAGTAGTCTTTGTCCAACCGAAGCACTAATCATTGAAGGCCTGTTCAAGGGCATTTTGGGCACAAAGAGGGTCAAAAATTGACTGCTAAAAACAATCAAATTTGGCTGGGGAGAGAAAAGACACACTTAGGCTTAGTTTTAAATAGTTTTCTCTTAGGTTTTCTTTAGTTTTCTTTGCACTTTTCTAGGGTTTTCTATTTTTCATGTTTCTCCATAGTTGTAGTGTTTATTTTTCTACAATTTTCTTCTTGTTCCTATTGTTCTTGTAGTTTGTTATCATTGTAGCTTAGGTTTATTTGTTCATTTAGTCCCTTTTTTTTGCTTGTAATGGCATTTCAATCTTCTAGTTTAATGTATTTCAATTTCTTTTAGTTTAATCTATTAAAGACTTTACCTTTTATGTTTCTTAGCCTTCATTTCACCATTGAATGCTCAACTTTATTTTTCTTTCAAGTTTTATGGCTTAAAAATCCTAACTTTCATATTTTTCTTAATTTTTATGTTATGATTGCAATGGTTTCTTTTTTCATGTTTATTAGCTTAATTTTTAATATGGGAAACTAAATTTTAAAGGGGTTGGTTGATAGAAATGCAAGTAAGTTGATTTTTGGATGAGGGACTAAATTAAATGAACCTAAAAACTTAGGATTGACGACCCTAAGGGGATATCTAGGCAAGTGAGGTCGAGAAGTAATCTTGTCGAGCACCAATTTGCTAGTCCCGAGTTAGACAGTGAGATCGAGAGATAAACCGATTTAACTTGTCTAATTTGGTAAAATTGAGATCGAGAGGTAAAATGGAAACATTTTAGGAGTTTAAACAATTTAGATCCCTAATTCAAGGATTGGTGAACCATATCGAAATCAATCAACCACCATTTGTTATTTATCTGTTAATTTTGTAACTTTACATTTTTTACAATTTAGTCCTTGGTACTTAGCTCATAATTTAGTATAATTATTCTTGACTTTATGGTTGTCGTATTATAATGTTTAGAAATTAGTTGGTTAGACTTTTTAGTTTGCACGTTCATTAGTAGAAATTGTTCAATCGCTGACTCTCTTGGGTTCGATCCTCGGAGTACTCTTGTATCCTATTATACAAATATATTACAACTGACCTGTCACACTTGCAGAAATTGCACATATTAGTTAGATTCGATTGTTGTCTTTGTTTGTTGATTTCTCCACCCTGTTTGCGAATGCGAGGTGGAGGTAGGTCAATGTGTCACCTTCAGTTCTTGAAAATTGGTTTGATTTGATAATGAAGAAAGGGGGAGAAAAATATTTTGGGGAAAACGTGTATGGGAATGAAATTTCTATCTATCCAACCCCTTCTGCTGGTTATTCTTGGCTAAGTATCGACTCCAAAGATAGTTCATGTAATATATTTGAAATACCTACTAACTCTGTTCTGAAGTTCAGATTTGAACTTAAAGAATTCCTACTTTCACCAACCAAGTTTGGCTCAAATTCTGAACCTTTTCAAGGTAGAGAAAGTTGGGTGAATAAGATTCTGGGAAAACCTTTATATGAAAAGGCTCTTTTTTGCGGCTAAAGTATATGATGTTGTGCAAGTTACTTCCAAACTTCTTATTCATAGAGAGAAAGAGGGTAGAGGTATGGTGTGGTGTTCCATTCTTACTAGATGGAGTATCGCTTCTCACACTATCATTACTACTCGGGGAGAGTTCACCTTCACTCTTAAGAATGTACGTGTTCTTTTTAAACTTCTATGTTTTGGAAAATATAACATTTGCTCTTTATAGTTATCTCAAGAAGAGAAGAAAATTGAAGACTTCTTTTTTGACTTATTTAAAAGTGAACATGAAATATTAAAGGTCACTTGGTTATCTAATTGGATTGGAATATTTCACTTGAAGTTTAACTCCAGAAAATGTGAAGATAGCTCTCTCGAGTTTCCTATACACAAGTATGAGTTGCAAGCTTTTCTACATGTGGCTAGCTCAACATATCTTTTCAAGATGTTTTGATTATGGAATTAGTCTAGCCATTGTTCTTGTAGCCATTAAGATTGCTCAAGGTATGTACTTCCCTTTAGCTCCATTATATTTGGGAAATGTCTACAAGACTTTGGATTATTACCACTTAAAAACTGAAATCTTGGCAGGACGATATAAGATTTTAAGTTATGTCGACATGTCCTTCATTCAAATTTATTTTTGGGAAAGGTTTAGTGCTTGCGCTCATCCACCTAATCCAGGTTCTTTTGCTACCTCTTCTAGCAAATTCACCGGGAATAACTATAGAGCTTGGTTTGGCATAAGCAGAAGTCCAAAGGAAACATTATTCAAGTACTTGATATTGTTAAGGAATTTACTTGGTGTCCATACATATAGGATAAAAATGTTTTTGGCAGTCTAAAGTATTTTTATGTCACTCCCAAGCAACTTCGTCTTTCAAAGTTGAACAGAAAAGAGATTAAGTTCTTTCTTTAGGTGAATTCTACCATGCTACCTTATATGATTGAAAACTCTAGTGTTGGAACCAATATAGATTAACACTCAATGGAGGTATACTCGATGTGTAGGGTAGTTCGCAAACATGGGTATGACCAAATAACTCATCGTAGACCTCATTTGCCTTTAGATGTTAAGTTCTTAGATTTTGTTTTTGAGTTTCTTTTTGGCATAATAAATGAGAGGCTCAAAGAAATCATAAGTTGTGTTATACTTGTATTTGATAGGACCACTCAATATAGTTCCGATTCGCTTGCTTATTGGAGATAGTGCATCTCTAATTGGTCGAGCTTTTGCACTCCTTTAGTTAATTAAAGAAAAAACCTCAAGCTTTCAATTGTTGATCAGAGTGACATATCTTTACAATTGATACGTTATTCTTCTAAGAAAAAAACCAAATAGATGAAGAGGCTACTAGTGCTTATGCTTCTTGAACTTCCAATCATCCAAAGAAGAAAGACTTCTTCACCTCCTATAACAGCTTGTTTTTAGTGAAATTGGAATAATGGTTTTGGGACCACAAATCCCTTGGGTAAATTATTATTTTCATGTCTATGGGATGTTAGTATGATCGTATAAAAATTTTGTAAATAAATTTTGGCGTTTGCTTGATTACTTAAGTAAAAAGGACTAAATCATAAAATGTGTAAAAGTAGAATTCCATTAGTTAAAAGGGTCAAATGAATATGGAAACTTAAATTAAAAGAACTTAGATGGTAATTAGACCATTTCTATAGTTAGTGGATGTTTATGGCAAGGTTTTATTGAAATTATTAATGTTTTTAAAAGGTAAAATGGTAAAATGGTATATAAAACATAAAATAAAATAAAAGATGGTATCATCTTATTCATTTGATAACTCAACCAAAAATAACCATTGGAGCTAGCTAGGTTATTCGACCAAACCTTCTTGCTTCCATGTTATGTTTTCCAACCTCGTTTTTAATGATTTTTATGTTTTGAGGGTCATTTTAGCTTAATCTAGCTAGCCAGAGGATCAATTCGTAAAACTATCAAAGATTTTAGGTTATTACGTGAATGCTTTTGTATGATTCTTAATGTTTAATGATAGATTATGAGTCTTTGTTGATAAATAAGCAAGTTTTATAAAGTGATTTTTGATGAAAATGGCCTTTAGGGACTTGTTTGTAAAAATAGTAAAATTTCATGATAATTTTGTGAAATTATGGTTTTTATGGATCGGATTAAGTCTCTAGATAAATCGGCTAGATTGAAAAGGGGATTAAAATGCTTATATTTCAATTTATGACCTTAAAGGCTAAAATGTCAAAAGTTAAAATGTTAGGGGCAAAATAATAATTTTGCAAAAATATGAAATGTGGACTAAATTGAATGCTAGGGATATTAAATGGATTAAAATTGTCTATTTAGATCAAGATAGACTGTGTATAGATCTAGATCGGGGAAAAGCTAAAGCCTCAGATTAGTCGATCTCGTTTCTACGCCCTAGTCGTCGAGGTAAGTTCATAGAGTTTTAATATGTAAATGAATTTCTATTTGTGTATTTATATTATGATGCTTTAATTATTATGTTTTCAGAATATTATTGTTGACTTGCACATACGTACCTCTGTTTGTACTTCAATAACCCTGAATTACACATACGTGCCCCTGTTTGTACTTTGGTACCCTTAAATTGAACATACGTGCCCCTGTTGTACTTCGATACCTCTAAATTGAATATACGTGCCCTTGTTTGTACTTCGGTACCCCTGAATACACTTTTGTACCCTATTTAGACTCCGATAACTCTAAATCGAATAATATGTGAATCGTATTCAATTATTGCTAGATTAAATGATATACTATGTTCTTACTAAGCTCTGTAAGCTAATTCATTCTTGTGGATTGTTTTGTAGATCATCGTTGCTGATATTTTTCGATGGATCAAACCTTCGGCTCACACTATCCATCAATATTGGTAGTTTTTGTATCTCCTAGGGTAGTGGCATGTATAAACTTATGTAGTTGAATCTATGGTTGAAATGTATTAGGATGTTTTAAAGTGGTGTTTGATGAATATGTAAATAATAACTGAATATGTTTGTGATTTGGTATCAAGTATTCATAATAGGTTATAATGTTGGTTTTAGAAAGTACTTTTGGTTACTTTTGATCATGGATGAAAATGGTTTATTAGTATCATTTGATGATTTGTATCTTTGAGCTACCTTATGTTATATGTTTAGTAAGTTTTTGGAAGTAGTAATTAATGACTGGTAAGTGCTAAAATATGCATGTTTAGGTAGGTTTTGATGATTGAAATTGAAGTGCCATGAATGGCATATTGATTAGTTGATTTAGGACTCTTGAATTGGTATTTATATGTATGTTTTTATAAGGTTTTGAAGCCTTGAATATGTACATAATTGGCCTAAAAGATTATGCATGAATTGGTATTGGGAATGCCTTGATTTTAGGCAAATTTTAGGTCCATACGGTCTGAGATATGGGCTTGTGACTCAACCGTGTTTGACACACAGCTTGGCGACACGACCGTGTGTCTATTGTAGGTTCCTTTTCATGCAAGTCAGTTAGTTACACAGCCTAGCACATGGCTTGGTACACGGGCGTGTAGGCCTATTTCGAGAGTTACACAGCCTGACACATGGGCGTGTGACACGGCCGTGTGACACGGGCATGTGACCCTACTCAGAGAGTTACACGGGTGAGGACACAGGTTGGGACACGGCTGTGTGTCCCTATTTCGAAGGTTACACGGCCTGAGACACGGGTGTGTGTCTTAGCCATGTGAGGCACATGGCTTTGTGACCCCTGTAGTCAATTTTTTCTAATTTTTTCTTAAACTTTCCAAATGTTTCCAATTTGGTCCCGAATTATTTCTAAAGTGTTTCTAGGGCCTCGAGAGCTTGATTAAGGGACGATATGTATGTGAATGAATGTATTATAACATCTTTTCAATGATGTATAAAATGTATGTTTTAATTTTCTGTTTGTACGGTAATGCTCCGTAACCCTAATCTGGCGATAGATACAGGTTAGGGGTGTTACACCTCCAAAGTAAGTTTTTCTAACTATATTTTTTAAAACACTATGCAACTCTATTTTTTTTCTATTCCATGCTTTTCCTTGTGTCGGATAAGAATCTTGGTTTTAATTAGGACGGAGAGTATTCCACTGATGAACCAAACAATAATTATGATGATGATTTTCTTGATGATGAAATGGAATATGGCATTTTATTTCAAAGGAAAACATTCAAGAAAAATATTCTAGATCTTTAATTGGAATTGACTCTGATGATGATTTTAGTGACATTGATCGAAACTCATCCTATTCTTCATGAAAATGATGTTCAAGCTATCAAGACTAACGTTGAGATTGAAGTAGTTCAAACTGAGATTTTTGAGAATCAAGATGTTTGATCGTGCCCCAGGCAATTAGATATAGAAATAATGTGCGGTGTCTACAAGTGTACAAGTCAAATTGTAATATAGTTTTATTATTTACAACAAAATACTTTAGAAGTATTCTAAGGATCGTACCCAATGGAGGATTGTTTAAACTAAATTGATAGTACGAATTAACACACTAAATAGGTCCAAATATTACTCACATTGAAATCATAGTATGTCAAAATCAAAGCTAATGGGTTGTAGAATAAAATAGCAAAAAAATACCAAAATAAATATCAATTAAAGCAAGCAGAAGGGTGAATCACTTCCATGTTCATGATTAACTTAAGTCTAGGGTTTTTAACTAATTATCTAACAATTAACCTAATTAATACCTTTCGACCTATAATGAGATTAATTGATCAACTTACTTTACTTATCTTTCAACCTGATAAACTAAATTGGGTTAGATTAAGTTGATTCTAAGCATACTATCCTTTCGGCCTCATCTACCTAAGTGACTTTCTATAGTCGTCAATTCTAGGGTTTAATCCACTTAATCTAATCCAACTAACTAGATGCTTGGAAACACGAAAATTTATGTGTTTTTACATGCCCTTTTTAACTTAAAATCATGCTATTTCGGTTAAATTCTTGTTGAAAAAAATTAAATATTATAAAATAATTAAATTATGTTAAAAATATGAACATGATGAATTTTAATTAATTTTATAGTTAATTTTGATTAATTTTGACTATTTTCGACAAATTCGCACAAAGGGCGAAAATTGGCTCGGCAGACAATGCTCGAAGAATAAAACCAAGAAGCAATTTGAAGCATCAAGGCAAATTTATTTCCAGCCTAAGATGGTCAAAAAATGTGTGTTAATTCATAATATAATTAATTTTAATTTATTCCCAATTTCATTTGGGCTAAATAAATTATTATTAATTAATTATGGAAAAAAAGGGTCCAGTTGAACCGCATTGAATGAACCGAATCTAGTGAATCGAACCAGCCACCAATTGGGCTCCCCAGAACCATCCATATGCTGACCCAAATCAGCATTTTATCTAAGTAAATAATCTTGCAAAGAATCCCTTGAAGAACTTTCAACCTTACATTCAAACCCCTCCAAAAAATGTGGCTTCATGGATTTGCCCCAAGCTATTTTTAGCAAAGTTGAATCTCTCAAATTTGCCATGTGTGTGGCCAGCCAAGGGGGGTCTCTTTGGCTGATGGATTTTTCTATTTTTAGCAGCCACAATCAGCTATAAAAGCCACCCCTTGCTGATCATTCAAATCATCCCTCGTTCACATCTCTTCTCTCACAACTCTTCTCTCCTCTCTCACTCTTTTCTCTCATTTTCGCATTCAAATTTCCTTGCTCTTGTGCTGATTTATCCTCTTGGGAAAGGGGTCTTCTTCAACCATTTTTTTCATAGCAGCCTTGACCGGCGAAGACAACAAAGAAGGAAGAACGGAGCAACCTAGTCAAGCCATGGAAAACCACCGGATTTGATTCTTGTTCCTTATCTATTTAATTTTTGTTGTTTTTATGATGAACATATCTATGAATATTTATGCTATTGGAATGGTTAATTGAATCAGATTAGCTTGAATTTAATTCATGTTGGGTTGATTTCATTTCGTCCTCTTGATTTGTTAAATTTATGTTTATGCTGTTATAGGCCTCGGTAAAATGTTTGATTAAGTAAAACCATGGTTAAGTTATTCTTGCATTAAAATTGTAAGATAGCTAAAGAATTAATTATTTAAATGCATTGAAATTGTAACTAATGGACACAGTACTTAATCAGTGCATGTTTAATTCTTCTAAGGTAGCTTAAGATTAGATTAGCATTGTATTTGGCGCTACATATGCCTTGCATAACTTGCAAGATTATTGTGATTAAACTGTTTCAAGGTAAGGATACTTTGTTACTTCACATAGTCTTTTATATGCTTATTAGGTTGAATTAATCGTTTGAATCGACATAGAAATATGCGAGAGATTTTTTAATCTAATAAGTATGTATGTGCAATAACATGTTTATCTTTATAAATCTGTTTTATCGGTCGAATTGACATAGGAATATGTACAAAAGATGAATGGATTTTTTATTTGTAAATATGTTCATAAGTTAGCAAATTACCGAGTTGCCGTGATTTATTAGTAATAAGTATAAGCATAATTTTAATGATTCTAAGGTAAGGAAATGTAATTAATTCAACACAATTATATCATCTTGATTAAAATCAGCTTTTGAAATTGTGCATTAGAACTTTATTTTATTTTACTTTGTTTTCTAGTTTTTAATCATTTCCCAAATCCAAATATTTTTCTTTCACCAAAGTGTTTAAACTTAGGGTCTGTTTGTTTGGCAGTAAAATGTTTTCCGTAAAATGATTTCTGAAAAATGTTTTACTTTTCTGTAAAATGATTTACTGGAAAATATTTTCTGGTGTTTGGTAAATCTGTGTAAAATATTTTCTGCTGTTTGGCAGATTTCCTGAAAATATTTTCCGGAAAAGTTGTTTTTACATATATTTTACATATATTAATAAATATTCCCCAAAGATTTGATAATTGGACTCTTCCAAGAGTTCCAACAAACCAAGTTTACAAAAAAACAACTTTTGAAAATTTAAATGCTTTTTGCAGTTATGTTATAAAAACAAAAGAAAGGAGTTTACCTATTCAAAAAGAATATGAAACAATCCAATTATTAGATAAAGTCGTCATTAATAAACTCAAAGAACAAAGATACAAATACATCCATTTTGGATTAGTCCAGGTTGGAGTCAAACCTCTTAGTGTTGAAGCCACTAAAAATACCTCAATATTAGTAGTCTTAAGAGACCAAAGACACATCATGTTTAATGACTCATTATTAGGAACTATAGAAACAAGCCTATGTACTGGCCCAATACATTTTAATTGTTATCCAAATTTTATGGTTTCTTTGACTGATAAAAACATTTTACAATCTTTAACACTTCAAATACATACCCATAACTACAAAATGCTTCCAGGTACAGAAGTGTTAACTTTGGTTTATAGACTCCATTTCAAAGCCATGTATTCTGTAGTTAATACCAAGGCTTTACTCCAAAGCCCAAAAGGAGAAACCCTCTTAATAGAGACAGACACCACAAGATCTCATACTACAATCCCCAGAACAATACAATGGCATGAGATAAACCTTCCTGATAAGTGGAAACTTGAAGGTGCTACAGACCCTGTGGCACCAACCCCCATAAGAAACACTTCATTAAGTGAAATTTCTCAGCACCAAGATGGCACAGTTGAATTAAAATTCAATAGGCCACAAAGAATGCCTCCAAGACACACCTTCGAAATAGGAAGTACCAGCACAGCTTTTAGGAGGTTAAATATAGAAGAAGAGTCAAATCCAGAAACACAAACAGTAGATTTTAGGACAGCCAGAGCCTCTGTCTCTTCTATCCCAACAACATTTAGGACCAATTTACAAGGAATAAATAATTCCTCAAATATAGCTCAACCTATCTATGCCAGACAAGAAGAGAGTCCCCAAAATTCACCTAACATGTCACCAACTTATTCATCAATGACTAATAATGCAAGACAAAGAGAAAATTCAGAAATATTTGTTTTAGAAAAATTGTTTGAAATAAATAAAGAATGGTGTAGAAAGCACTTCTATTCCAACAAAAATAAGCAAAAAAGAGAAGATTACTTTAAAAATTATAATGATAAAAAAGAAAATATTCTTCAAGAATATTATAGATTTATGAATACTCATAAAGTCCATATAAAATTCTTTGAATGGTTTGAAGAATATTATTTAGGATCTGTTAATACAATAAGATATAATACTAGATGACAAACTAATAAAGGAGAAGTTGAATCTCGACATCCCCCTTTAATGGAGGTTCAATATCTTCATAAGAATCCTGGAATAAAAGCAAACCCTTTAAGAATAAGAGCTCCCGATGCAGGAGAACAAATCTCATCAAAGGATATCAAAATAATAGTAGAACAAAACAATTATACAAATATTAATCTTCATACAATAGGAAAACAATTAGATTATATTGAAAATTTGGTAGAAAGTCAACCAATCAAGAGAGAACCAGTAAAAGAGATAACCGAAAAAAGTTCCAAAGAACCAATATTCACACCTTATGAGATTCCAAAAGCTTTCCAAAAATCCCAAAATGATTTCCTAACAGAAATCCAAAATAGACCTAATGCTTTAGAAAACCATAAGTCTGAATTAATCGCCCCTGATACCCCAATACAAACCCAATATTCAGTAAATACATTACACCAATCCTCCCAATCTGACTCGGATCAGTCAGATGAACAACAAATTAACAAGATGGCTTGGAAAGAACCAAAAAGATTATATTATCCAAAAATCACTGCACCTGATCTTAACATAGAAGAAAAACATGTTTTTCAAAATAAATACAATGCTAATACAATCTATGAATGGAATATAGATGGAATGTCCGAATATAATATTCTTAGTTTATTACAACAAATGACAATGGTTTCAAATGTTTATAAAACCCAAAATCAAAATGGATTAGTCAATGACCATGCTATAGCTAATCTTTTAGTTGCTGGATTTACTGGTCAATTAAAAGGATGGTGGGATCATGCACTGACTAAAACCCAATAGGAAGAAATTTTAAAAGCAATAAAAAAAGATGACCAAGATAGAATTATTTTAGACGAACAAGGAAGAGAAATCCAAGATGCAGTTAAAATGAAAGCATGAAAAATGAGTTTTCTTGTAGGAAATTGTGAAAGAATTGTAACTAATGTGTTGAATCATGAGTTTGATTGGTGCAAGATTTTGTTATATATTATTAGGTTATCTTTCCTGTATAATTAATTAATTAATTAATCTCTCATTATATATTTAATCAAGAATTTGAATGGGAAATTTGAATGGAATTAATTTAAAAATCAATATATTATTAGGTGCAAATTTGAGGATTTGGATGAAAGATGCAAAATTTGTTGATGGAGTAACTCAAACAAATAGAATTTCAAGATATGCTAATGGTCTCCTACATGCTCTTAAACATGTTCAGCATGTTACCAACTCATTTCACAAAAAATTGGCATATGAAAACGAGTCCAAAATCTCAAGCATAAAGTCTCTTATACATTAACATAAATTTCACTGCAGCAAAAAAATGATGAACCAGACATTAGCTAAAAAACTTATACATGCACATCAATAAAATCCTAATTGCCTTTAAACCTAGTGCTTGCCCATTGCAACTCCTGAGCCTAATCCATAATCAGAAGGCAAGGGATCAATACCACCAGTTTCACCCCAATCTTCAACACCATAAAAACCAGCAGCTTTCCCTTTATTACCTCCATCAAAGCTCTCAAACTCATTACTAAAAGAACTCAGCTTCCATAAACATTCAAATCACCAAAAGACAACATATCATTCCCCATGTTAAACTGCAAAGGAGAATCACCTCAATACTTCCTTTTAATCCATTAACTCAATGCTAAAACTAAACCATGGAATCAATTATAATGCAAAGGACTAAAAGAATTAACAATTTATTCCAGTAAATAAGACCCACGGCATTCAGAACATCATAAACTACAAAAACATCTACATACCCTGAGTTTCTTATGCGTTACAACTAGAAGAGGAGGAATAAGTGAATACAGATCACACAATGGTCTTGTAAGTGCTAAAAAAGTTGGGTGCTCAATAGCCCTGCAAAAAAGTATGATATCCTTGAAATAACTAAACAAATAATATTGCTTAACATCCATTCTCAAACATTAAGCACATCAGGATAAACTGCATTTGAAATTCAATTAGCATAACTCAAACATCCATATCATTCATTAGAAGAAGCCTAGGAGGAATTGCAATGGAATACACTATTTCCTAGTATGCTTAACATAAAAGAATCTACTGTCTCCATGAAAAAAAAAAGGATTATTTAGTGCACCACTAGTGAAGCTAAAGTCTCCACATGGGACGCTACTAATCTGCTACATACTTATTAAGTACACGATTACTATCCTATATGCAAGCCAAACAACTGAGACAACCACAAAAGACTCAAAGAAAAGTAGGCGAAAGAAGGTGAAAGACATGGGTGGTAAAGGAAGCTCCAGGCGGTCCAGAACCACCCAGGAGTCGGATACTCTGTCTGAGGCAGGGTCCCTAATCAGTTGTGATTCAGAGTTTGTAGAAGGGGAGGGTAATTGAAATGGAGAAATTCCTAACTTTCTTTTTCTCTGTATGTAAACATATTGGTTGCTAGACCATCTTTTTGCTTTAGTGGAAATCAAGAAGAGTGTCGTGAAACTAGTAGGCAAGAAGGAAACAACGAAGCAAGATAGTATAAGGAAGCAGTTGAAGGTAAAAGCTATTATAATTGAGAGAAGAGCTAAAACATGCACTGTTTATCAAGTGTATTCACAACTTATCATATAAGAAAAAATACCAAATATTCTTCTTTTTCCCTCCATTTTCTCTTCTTATCTGGCCTCTAAAATTGGAATCAAAGCTATAACAATTCCACTCAAAAAAGGGCAAACACTAGAAACACAAAATCCAAATCCTAGTAATATAAACTGTCACCAAGAATTTACTGGTATTTCATTAGTGCCTTTTTCATGCATTTTTAAATGAACCCAAAGCATCCCTTCAGAAAAAAAGATTCACTCTCTCAAGGCAGTGGATCAAAAACTCAGAAATCAAAAGGAAGAAACAAAAGAAGCCTGTTGTAGAAATACCGATATCATTGTAATTCAGCAAAAATAAGCAAGATTTATAATCATGTACTTAATAAATGAATCGGGTCAATCGCATCTACTAACTGAAGCTTTAAAGGTAGAAATGTTGAGATTTTTATAGTGAAAATAGCAAGAAAATTAAAAGGGAAAGCTTCCCTTTAGTGAAGAAGTGGGGGTCGAGTGGTGTAGGGAAGAAGAGTATGAGTTTTCATCCTTTTTCCAATTTCTGGAAAATCCAGCAAAAACCACCAATTTCAAAAAAACTTGAAGCTTTTGGGTGACTCACCGACAGATCTATGGAGCAGAGAGATGGAGAAGGAAAATGAAGCTGAGAGACAGAGATGGCGAGGCAGAGATAAGGAGGAGAGGCGAAAGCTTTGAGGAATGAAAAATGTCTGCTGCTTAGAAGAGAATGGAAAATGTCTGCTTAGAGAAGAATGGAAAATGTCTTACCAATTTTGAAGCCGTAAGACATTTTTCGGAGGAATGGGTTTGATTTTACCCTGTTTTGGAAAATGTTTTAGTAAAGGATTTCATTTTCCCCCAAACAAACACCGGAAATGGTGTAAAATGTTTTCCAGAAACCATTTTACAGCAAACAAACGCACCCTTACTTTCATAAATAATTCTTTTACAGTCCCTGTGGGTACGATAACTTGACATTTACTTGTCACTTTATTACTTATGGCGATTGTGTAAACTTGCACATTTTCGTCGTTCCAATGCTAAACCTTTAAGCCAAGCTAATCAATCCCACTTTATATCATCAACCTTCCTAGGGTTTAGTTCTGGGCCATTCTAGATGCAATATCTCCTATTAATTTATTAAACTTTATTTTTTTTGTTCTTAGTTAAGCTTTAGTTTTAGTTTTTAATTTCTTTTCAATTGTAATTCTTTCAATTTCAATCTTAGTTTAGTTTTATTTTATTTTATATTTTGAATCTTGAAACCCTTGAATGATATGTTTATTATTGAAATTGGTAAAGAAAAAATAACAGAAACAAAATATAAAATAAAATAAAACTAAACTAAGATTGAAATTGAAAGAATTATAATTGAAAAGAAATTAAAAACTAAAACTAAAGCTTAACTAAGAACAAAAAAATAAACTTTGAATGATGAACTAACCTAGCTAATTAAGTTCTTAGAGCTAACATTTATAGTGTTTGGGTTAGATGACCAAATTAGGTTAATTACAAGCTGCTGAACATGTTTATTTTGACTGTGTGAACAAAAAACACCCTTGGCTATCAGATAGGACTCATTGGACCAATGTCGTGACACCCTATAGTTTGTGTCCCAACATTAAAGGTCGTATGCTCCCCCTTCTGGCTCGAAGTTGGACGTCACGATGTGCGCTTGTTGATGTTGCAAAATCGATGCCTGTGTGCTCTCTCTATGGCTCAAAGTTGATGTCACAATGTTGGCTTATGGATTTCCCAACATCGATTGTCGTAGCTCACCTCTTGGAGTTGTGCTCAAAATTCTTCTAAGTGTTGAGGTTAGCTTCATAGTCACAACACTTCATTTGAATGTTACGACATTCGAGGTAGTCCACAGATTCATCAGCCTAAAATATAGTCTTGCACACTTAAATAATGAGTTAGTTCCTCCTTAGGTCCGGATTGGCTTTACAGGTCATAAAACAACACTAAAAGCTAATTTCGTTAAATTTAAATGCAAAGCTAACTAAGTCTAAAAACTTAATAAAAAGACATAAAGTTCCTTGAATACAAGCTCATTAAGTGTTGAAAAGAGTTTAATTTGCCACAACGAATTTTGATAGATCAAATTCCCTTACACTTAACTCTTTGCTTGCCCTCGAGCAAACAAAACAATCACATGCAAACAAAACAAAAAAGACGTCTCTTGAACATGTTTCATACAAATGGTTAGTTCGAAAACATAGAGACTAGGAAGGCTTACTAAAACATGTAATTATAACATGAAGGTAAAATAATCATAGTTTTTAAATTCAAACATGAGATTTCATAAAATTATATGGTTAACAAAAAAAAAGATAATTGAGCATATAATTTCATCCAAATAAACTACATGGTTATGGTATTTAAGTCATAAGAATTCAAGTACCTACAATTCACATACTCATCATAACTTTTATCCATAAATTAAGTTACCTAAGTCACATAGAGATTTTCGTCTTGTAACGTTCTGAGGCTTAAGGTTGACTTAGAATTGAAGAATTAGAAGCTTCAAAACAATTCAAGCATGAAAGTTGTTTGGCACATGATGTTGTTCTCGATGCACCTCCTAGTATAATTTTTAGCTCAACTTATTATATCCCTTTCTCTCACCTTCCTTTTTTTCTCCAAATGTGAAGACACGATATAATATTCATAAGTACAATTAGCTTAGCGAGTTTTGTGCAACATGAATGAAAACTTCCCTAAGTATTTTTTGTTTTTATGAATCACCTTATTTCACTCTTTTTCACTCACATTGTTTTTATCCCATTCTATGCTTGTATTTCTCTCGCTTTTCTTTTAACCCTCATAATTCTTTTATTCTCACATTATTTTTCATTTAGGCACTCTTTTTGCAAGAATCCTATACTTAATATATCATATTGTTTCTTATTTTTTTTTCACTTTAATTTTTTTCTGAAACCTTTATTATGTATCTACCTGAGCCTCAACATCTATGGATCGAAATCTAAATTCGTGCATCATAAAAATAGAACTAAGAAAAAGATAAGTAGATTTTTTTTTAGTTCAAGGTTTCATATTGAGGTTTATCAAAAAATGGATTAAGGCACAATTATGGGTACTAACATGCACATGTATAAGGTTAGCTTTTTAGGCTCTAGTTTTCACCAAACAATGCATTAGGTCATCCCTAGGCATATCAACATTCATGGATTCAATAATGTAAGTAATAAAATTATAACCACCTATAGTTAAAAAAAACCATTTATGTTTAACTATGCAATCATTTATCATTTGGTATATTCAATTTCTTTCATCTATTTTACAGTATAATAAAGTGAACTAACTAGTCTTAAATCTAAAAAACCTAAAATACTTTACTATCATGTCAAATTTACAAATTTCATACAATCACTTCCTATTAACATTCTCCTAACCAATCACTTGCATTATTGCAAGAAATCAGTTGTTGGTTAGGGATTTCTTTATTGATGGTTGAGATCCAACATTAGTTGTGTATTCTCGATAGCTTGAGTGAGCAGCACCGAATAAAGTCTATATAAGCAACCCTAATCTACAGCTTGTTTGAGCAGCTCAAAATATTACAACTTGTGTGAGCAAATCAAATTATTCTTTATTGACAGTTCAGATCCAACACATGTTGCGGATTCTCGATAGCTTGAGTGAGCAGCATCAAATAAAACTTGTATAAGTAAACTAGCTCTACAATTTGTGAAAGTAAATTAGTCTCGTGTATCCAAATTTAAAATGATATAATTTTTCAAACAGAAAACGAAGATTAAATGGTAATGGAATGATTGAATGTGAATTCCTTTGATGTCCTTTCGTATTGAACAAGGTTAAATAGTATGACGTAAAGTAATTTTGTTGTAAATGTATATGAATTTAAATATCATGATCTTGTTATGTGAGATAGTAAGCTACAAGTTTTCTTATGGAATGGTTTATGAATATATATTTAAATAAGGATGCCAAGGATATGTCATGTTGTGCCTTTGTGTTTCAATTACTTAAATTGTTATAATGACAAGGTAAGTTAAGTTAATTTATTATGAACTTGCTAAGCATTCAAAATGCTTACTTTGTTGTTTTCCATTTTTTTAGAGTGTCAATTTGTGAAACTCGTAGATCAGATCAAATTAAAGAACCACACTATTCCACCATCGTTTCGGTAGTCTTTTGACTCATTTCAATCTTGGTTTTGTGGCATGTATATAGGGCTAAAATATATGTTTTGGATAGTAATTTTGGATTGGTAATAATTATATGCAAGTATGAACTTGATGAAGGATTGCTAGATGTTCTGTGTATGATTTGGCATTGTGTTGGGACTTCATGAAAGCTACTTAAATGACATGTATGGGTATGAAATAGTAAGGTTTATTGATGTTATTGAATGATTGAAAGACATGGTTGAATAGGTTAAATAGGTATAAAATGAATTGATATACTCAAGTGCTTAATTAATGCATAATGATTTGGTTGATTTTGGAAATGGTAAAATAGATGTTTTAAGACATGTTTTGAGTTAGTTTTATGTGGGGTTTAAGTGTGCATTTATGCACCAATTGCGCTAATAGTTTGGCTTGGCATGAAAAAGGTGCCAAATGGCCTAAAGTTTACCAAAACAGAGTCCATGTCGAGACAAGAAACTCTCATCGTTTCAAAGTCGACCGTTAGTTTGTGATGTCCTAACATTGAGTGGCTGGACATCACAACATGAAAAACTATTTGGCGACATTATGACATCGGCCCTAGATTTTTAAAACTTTGCAATTTGGTTCTTATTTCATTTTGAGTCAATTTTAGAGCTTACGAAAGCTCGTACAAAGCTTGGAAAAGGTTTAAAATTGTTTTGATTGACTAAAGTAATTTAATTTAATGATATTTGACTTGAGTTGTCTACTAAAATATCTATAGTTGTTCCATTTTTTTACTATAGCATCCTGTAGCTCAATTTCAGCAATTAAGACAGACGAGGGATGTTACAGTGAAGCTACCCGGATCTTTCAGCTTAGGGGGTGCATTTATACTTATTTGTTGCCCTTTTTTTAGTTTCCTTTACCTAACCATTATTTCTTTTAAGAACTTTACATATTTCACAATTTTATCAATGAGTTTCAGTAAGGGTAGATTTACATTTAGGGACTTAAATAACTTCATGAAACTTACAAATTCAACCTCGTCCTTTTTCTTCTTGTCCTCGAGCCTTGGTGGGAATGGTATAAACTTACCACTTGAATTGGTACTCTCCTTCAGTTCAAGTTCTGTTATGTTTTCCTCTACCTTCCGAGTCTTATCATCGATTAGAAAGTCATCCATAGGATCATCTTCCACATATCCCTCTTTCAGAGCTAGAATACTCGGGTTATCTAAAATTGAACCCAAGCGGAGCATAATTTCTTCCACGTGTTCTTCCCATCTCTTCGAGGATTATTTTTAGTATTGCTAGGGATTAAATTGATAGATTTTTAAGTTAGAAATGAAAAATGATTAAATTGTAGAATAAATTGTAAATTTTGAGTAATAGGGACTAAATTGTAAAAATTCAAAATATAGGGTTTTAAGTGAAAATAATGAGTTAAATTTAGTCTAAAGTGGAATTTGCATAAAAATATAGAATTAAATGTGAAGAAATAAAGTTAGTCTCGATTTAAGGACTAAATTGAAAATTAGGCAAATATTGAGTAAAAATTAAAATATTCAATATGAAATTGAATTGTGTTGTATTGATGAATTTTAGTTGTTTTAATTCAGTAGCTCACATCGTACCAGAATCCTCAACCAAAAAGGGGAAAGATAAAGTTGACGTCGAATAGCTCGAAATTTCTAGTTTATATTTCTATAATCTGAAACTACTTATTAATTGTTGTATTTTTTATTTAATGCATATGGTAAGTGTTGAGGTGAGTACTTGACACTTTGACATTGAATTGAATTAAATTTGATTGAATGAATTGAATTGATATATATATTATGAATATATTGATTATTGATTTGAAATGAATATATCTATGTGTGAAAATATGATAATTGAATTTTGGTTGTATTTGGAAAGTGAAATTAAACCCTATTAATTGTATCGGGATGAGTCGGATATAGATGGCATGCCATAGGATTGGATGAGTTCAGGGACTTCTTCGACTTCGAGTCAATGAGACATTAGGTGTCAATTTACTACTTCGAATTATCTGATGAGGCACCGGGTGCCAAACTGGTGTGTTTGGTGGGATCCGTGTATCCGTTTGAGTCCGAGTTGTATTAATAGGGGTAAATAAATAATAAAGTTCTATAATTGATATTGTAATGGCATGGTATGAGGAATGGAAGTGATATAGTGAATTGAAAATAAAATGTGAAATATGTTGTAAATACATGGAATATATGAGTTATATACTCATGAATTGAATATGGAATGGATAATGCCATTGTTTGAATGAAATGTGAATTGAATTGTGAAAATCTATTTATATAAAAAGTATGAGAATTGGGATATTGTGAAACAAATGAATTATGATATGCTATCATGTATGAATTCAAAGAGTTGGCATATGGTAGTTGCGATGATTTTTAAGTATTATTATGTGTCCATATTTCAATTATACATTTGTAATCTATTGTCTCTAATTATTCGGATTATAGAACTACCACTGAGTTTTACTCAGCGTACGGTTTTATTTTTCGTATACAGGTTAGGTACTTAACTTTTGATTGTCGATTCAACATCCAACAACGATCCCGATCTCAAATGCGGTGATGTTTATCCCTTTGTGTCGGCATGTACCTAAGGTGTCTAAATAAAATTTATTTTGTGGATTAAATGTAAATGAGGTTATAAACTTAATATTGGTTTGGTATATACATATAAACATGTGTTTGTTTTTGAAGTTTTATTATGGCATGTTAAATTGACGTTTAAATATTCATAAACTAGGTAAAATGGATTAAATTAGGTATGTTTATAATTGGAATTTGAATGATGTTTTGATAATATAAATTGATGTTATAAATGTGGTACCAATGAGGGTACATTGGTTAGGCACCTATGATGATTATTTTAATATGTTTTGAATGTGTTTGATTGTGTTTTGAACCAGTTAAAAGAATGATTTTTGGATTGCTTAATGTCCAAGCATGCAGGGAATGGTAAACTTGTTATTTAGGGTACACTCTGGCCATATGGTCGTGTGAACCCTGTAGCTTTGAAAATTTTTAATATTTTCAAAAAATTCTCTGAGTTTTCGAATTAGTCCCGACTTGCTTCTAATGCGTATTTTGGGCCTCGAGGGCTCGAATAATGGATAGTATATATGAGTTTAATTAGTTCTGACCTGAATATTATATGATACGAAATGTTTGAAATTTATGTTTGTTTGATCTGTAAACTCTGGTAATGCTCCATAACTCGATTTTGGCGAGGGATACAGGTTGGGGGTGTTACATTTAGTGGTATCAAAGCTTTACAGGTTTAGCTAATTCTCGGAGTAAATCGAGCTCGGTATTGAGTCTAGAGGTACATGCTATAATTTAGTCGAATTGAGTTAGGATCTGGATGCTGATATATATATTTCTTTTTGTTTTATAGTTGAAAATGTCGGATGATTATAATGACGATGTTGATCAAGATATGTATACCGGAGATGATGTCTCTAATGAATTAGATGAAACCGAATCGGTAACACCAAGTGTTAATCCAGTTAGTACTCAACAACCAAATATTGATGAGGTAATAATGGAGAAAGAGACTATTCACAATTACTTAGAGCTATTACTGATGCTCTCCAGCGAGTGGCGAGAACCACATCCACTACTGCATCTACACCTACTTTTCGTCGAGCTCTGATTAAAGAATTGCATAAATATGGTGCAACAGAATTTTTAGGATTGAAAGAAGTTGGTCCTTCTGCAGCCGAAATTTGGATTGAATCTACTAAACGTGTCTTGCAACAACTTGAGTGCAACTAGCGTGAAAGTTTAATATGTGTTGTTTCTCTACTACAAGGAGAAGCATATACCTGGTGGTAGTTAGTGACATGTCATGTAACCGCAGATCAGGTAAATTGGGAATTCTTTCAAAAGCAATTTCAAAAGAAATATGTGGGTGAATTGTATATTGAAGACATAAAACAAGAGTTTGTGATGCTGAAACAAGGTGAAATGTCTGTGGTTGATTATGAACGAGAGTTCTCATGACTTAGTAGGTATGCTCTTGAATTTGTGCTGACTGAAATTGACAGTTGCAAGCGATTTCTGCATGGGTTACGCGATGAGTTACGAGTACAGTTAGTATCACATAAAATAACTAAGTTTGCAGATTTGGTGGAACAGGCAAGAATGGTAGAACGAGTTTTGGGTTTTGATAAAAAGACTGAGAATACTCATACTGTTGGAAATCTCTTGGAGCTACAAGTTCAAATCCACAACCAAAGAGATAAAAAGAATTTCGTGGTAGCTGGAGATCAAATTTTAAGTCAAATAGAATTGATAGAAATCGTGATAGACAGCCGACTATGTCTACGGGTAGTGTGCGAAGTCCATCCTTTGATACTGATATTCCGAATTGTGAGCATTGTGGGAAAAAGCACCATGGTGAATGTTGGAAGTTAACTCGAGGCTGTTTTCACTGTGGATCTATAGAATATTTTGTTAGAGATTGCCTGAAGAATGAGAATGCTACACCTGTTACTCCTCAGAGATCTATGCTTGCTTCTAGAGGTCGCAGTCAAGTCGAAGTGGTTTATTTTTGAGAGGCAATTCTAGAAAGGGAAATGATGTTGTTACTGAACAGTCAGAGGCTAGAACTCCAGCTCAAGCTTATGTTGTGCAGACTCGTGAGGATGGTGATGTTGATGATGTTGTAACAGGTATATTTTTATTACATTCAAAACCTGTTTATGCTTTGATAGATCCGAGATCTTCGCATTCATGTGTTAATACTAAATTGGTTGAGTCGGGAACATTAAAATCTAATACGTCTAGAGTATCGATAGTGGTGTCTAGTCCATTCGAACAATATGTGTTAATGGATCAAGTGTGTAGGAGATGTTCGTTAATGATACAGAATATAACCTTCCCTACTGATTTGTTGATAATGTCATTTGGTGATTTTGATGTGATTTTGGGTATGGACTGGCTTACGGAGCATAGGGTGATTCTGGATTGTTGTAAAAAGAAGTTTGTTGTTCAGAGTGAAAGCGGTGATAAGATTGAGGTGAATGGTATTCGAACAAGTGGTTCAACTCATATCATTTCAGCAATTCGAGCTAATAAACTTCTTAATCAAGGTTGTGAAGCTTTTCTAGCTTATGTTATCAATTCAAATTCTGTTGATAGTCAGTGCAGTAAAATTTAAAGTGTTTGTGATTATCTATTTTTGAAACAGGAATTAAAGTATTCGATCTTTTAGCTCATTATCGTCGTGGAGGAAAAATCGAACTACTTGGGGGGCTGGGGTATGTAAAATAGTACTCATTATGGAATTGATCAACAATATTGCCAAAGCTCATGGGGGCGTATCCGTATTTGGCAGAGTAGGTAAACGGACTCGTGAAGGAAATGATCTTTACATGGAAATGAAAGAATCTTGAGTAATTAATGAACAAAATCTTGCGGAATCAAAAGTGGCCTTAGTCTACGGTCAGATTAATGAACCGCCAGGAGCTCATATGAGAGTTGGATTGACTTCCCTAACTATGACGGAATATTTTCGAGATGTTAATAAACAACACGTACTTCTATTTATAGACAATATCTTCCGTTTTGTCAAATTCCTGATGTGTTTTCTAAGGAATTACTGAGATTACCACCAGATCGGGAGGTTGAGTTTGCAATTGAAGTGTTTCCTGGTACGGTTCCAGTGTCAATGCCCCCTATCGTATGTCACCTACGAAATTGAAAGAATTAAAAGTACAATTACAAGACTTATTGGATGGTGGTTTTATACGCCTTAGTGTATCACCTTGGGGAGCTTCAGTGCTTTTTGTCAAAAAGAAAGATGGTTCGATGTGGCTTTGTATTGATTATCGGCAATTAAATAAATTGACGATTAAGAATCGATACCTCTACCCTGTATTGATGACTTATTTGATCAGCTAAAAGGAGCTTCTGCCTTTTCAAAGATTGATTTGAGATCGGGTTACTATTAGTTAAAAGTGAAAGAAAGTGATGTATCAAAGACGACATTTCGTACACGGTATGGTCATTATGAATTTTTAGTGATGGCTTTTGGATTTACAAATGCTCCGGCAGCATTTATGGGTCTCATGAATCGTATCTTTCAACCATATTTGGATCAATTTGTGGTAGTTTTTATTGATGATATTTTAGTCTATTTGAAATCTGAATACAAGTATATAACAACACCTCAGAATTGTTTTGCAAGTATTAGAGAGAAACAATTATACAGGAAGCTTAGTAAGTATGAATTCTGGTTATTAGAGGTTGTATTTTTGGGTCGAGCTTTTGAAAGATTTTGATTGTGTTATTGATTACCACCCTGTTAAAGCTAATGTTGTAACTGATGTGTTGAGTAGCAAAGTAGCAATTGAATTACGAGCAACGTTTACTCAGCTCAGTATCATGACGATGGAATCCTATTAGCTGAACTTAAAATCAAACCAGTGATGTTTGATCAGATCAAGTCAGTGAAGTTAGAAGATGACAAATTGGCGAAGAAAAGAGAAATGGTTCAGAATGGTATATTAAAAATTTTCAACATTGATGATTATGGTTGTTTGAGGTTTCATAACCGGATTTGCATTCCGGATGTTTCTGAATTGAAAGAGTTGATACTTCGCGAAGCTAATGACAATCCTTTTTTTTTCATCCTGAAGGAACGAAAATGTATCGCAATCTGTGAGAATCTTATTGGTGGCTAGGAATGAAAAGAGATGTGGTCTAGTATGTGACTAAATGTTTAACTTGTCAGCGAGTTAAGGCAGAACATCAAGTTCCCACCGAATTATTTCAGCCTATTTCTATTCATGAATGGAAATGGGATTATATCACGCTGGATTTTGTAACGGGGTTACCTTTATCGAAAAGTAAGAAAAATACTATTTGGGTGATTGTTGATCAGCTTACGAATCAACTCATTTCATTGCATCCAGGATTGATTGGTTACTTCAAAAGCTTGCTGAAGTTTATATTCAAGAAATTGCGAGATTGCATGGTGTTCCTATGTCGATAACCTCTGATCGGGATCCGCGGTTTACTTCAAGACTTTGGAAACAATTTCACGAATCTCTTGGTATGCGACTTAATTTTAGCATAGCTTTTCATCCGTAGACTGACTGACAATCTGAGTGTTTTATTCAAATTTTGGAACACATGCTTGGTACTTGTGTTATTGATTTTGAATCAAGTTGATAGCATTACTTACCTTTGGCTGAATTTATATACAATAATAGTTTTCAATCGAGTATTCCAATGGCTCCGTATAAAACCTTATACGGTCATAGGTGTCGATCACCTGTTTGTTGGATGGAATTGAGTGAAAGAAGAATAATCGGGCCGAAATTAATTCAAGAAATGGAAGACATTGTTAAGAAAATTCGAGATAGATTAAAAATAGCTTTTGACATACAGAAATCATATGCAGATTTGAAATGTCGAGATATTGAATATTTAGTTGGTGATAAAGTATTTCTTAAAGTTTCGCCTTTGAAGAAAATTTTGAGATTTGGCCGAAAAGGGAAACTGAGTTCTCATTTTATTGGACCGTATAAGATAATGGAAAGAGTGGGACCAGTTGCATATCGTTTAGCTTTTCCTGTGGAATTGCAGAAAATACATGATGTTTTTCACATTTCAATGCTTGAAAGATATCGATCGAACCCATCTCATGTTATTTCAACAGAGGATATTTAAAATCAACCTGATTTTTCATACAGAGAAGAACAAGTTGAAATTTTGGCACAATAAGTGAAAGAATTGCGTAAGACGTGAGTTCCATTAGTGAAAGTGTTGTAGCGTAGTCATAGTGTTGAGGAAGCGACTTAAGAACTGGAAGAAACTATGAGATCTCAGTACCCCCACCACTTTTCAGGTAAATTTCGGGGACAAAATTTATTAAGGGGGAAGAATTGTAACGACCCAATAGTCAATGGTGTCGAAAAGTACATTTTTGGGACTCCATTTTTGTAAACCAGACTCGTAAATAATAAATATTTACGAAGTTGGTTGTGTAGTTAATTAGGTTTTGGTTAAGTGAATTTGCTTGAATTAAGAGTAATTAGGTAAAAGGACTAAATTGCATAAAGTGTGAAAGTTGAATTATAGGTTAAAGAAAAATTAAAGGGACTAAAGAAGCAATTATGCCATTATCTTAAAATGAGGCGGCATAAGGTTAAAATATGTGTAAGTGTATTCTATATATTATAATATAAAATCTTAATGTTTAAGTATATATATTGTATTATAATAATAAAATAAGTAATAAAAAGAAATAGAAAAAGGAAACAAAATAAAATGAAACAGAAAAGAACGAAAGAAAGAAAAAAGACAGGGAGAAAGGAGAAAGACGGAGGGCCTTAGGGGTTTCAAAGTTCCTAGTATAATTGGTTAGTCAATTTTCTCCCATTTTCTTGTAATTTTTATGTTTTTGAAATCCCGATGTTAAATACTACCCGACCCATGTCGAAATTTTAGAAATTATTGAGTTTTTAAGTGTTTTCTATGTTGAATAATTTTAGTATTAGGGATTAAATTGATAGATTTTTAAGTTAGAAATGAAAAAGGATTGAATTGTAGAATAAAGTGTAAATTTTGATTAATAGGAACTAAATTGTGAAAATTTAAAATTTAGGGATTTAAGTAAAAATAGGGAATTAAATTTAGTCTAAAGTGGAATTTGCATGAAAATATAGAATAAAATGTAAAGAAATAAAGTTAGTCTCGGTTTAGGGACTAAATTGAAAATTAGGCAAATATTGAGTAAAAATTAAAATATTCAATATGGAATTGAATTGTGTTGTATTGATGAATTTTAATTGTTTTAATCTTGTAACTAACGTCGTACCGGAATCCTTGACCAAAAAGGGGAAAGATAAAGTTGACGTTGAATAGCTCGGAATTTCTGGTTTGTATTTCTATAATTTGGAACTAGTCATTAATTGTTGTATTTTTTTATTTAAAGCATATGGTAAGTATTGAGGTGAGTATTTGGTACTTCAAATTATCCGATGAGGCACTGGGTGCCAAACTGGTGTGTTTGGTTGGATCCATGTATCCATCCGAGTCCAAGTCGTCTTAATAGGGGTAAATAAAAAATAAAGTTTTATAATTGATATTGAAATGACATGGTATGAGGAATGGAAGTGATATAGTGAATTGAAAATATAATGTGAAATATGTTGTAAATATATGGAATAAATGAGTGATATACTCATTAATTGAATATGGAATGGATAATGTCATTGTTTGAATGAAATGTGAATTAAATTGTGAAAAGTTATTTATATAGCAAGTATGAGAATTGGGATATTATGAAACAAATGAATTATGATATGCTATCATGTATGAATTCAAAGAGTTGGCATATGGTAGTTGTGATGATTTTTAAATATTAATATGTGTTTAAATTTGAATTATAGATATGTAATCTATTGTCTCTAATTATTCAGATTATAGAAATACCATTGAGTTTTACTCAGCGTACGATTTTGTTTTCTGTGCGCAGGTTAGGTACTTAACTTTTGATTGTCGATACAGCATCCAACAACGATCCCGATCTCAAATGTGGTGATGTTTATCCTTTTTTGTCAGCATGTACCTAGGGTGCCTAAATAATAGTTATTTTGTGGATTAAATGTAAATAAGATTATAAATTTAATATTTGTTAAAGCCCGTTTTCAGTGAAATCAGAACAGTGGTTTTAGGACCACAAATCTGAGTCCAAAAAGAAAATTATTTTAATATTATTTCATGGTCTGCATTATAATAGAAATGTCGTATAAAAATTTCGTAAAGAAATTTTTTCCTGTTACATGTTTAATTTGATAAAATGACCAAATTGCATAATATGTAAAAGTTTAATTCTAGTAGCTAAAGGGATCAAATAGCTAAGGATTCAAAATTGGAGGTCATTATATAGCAAATAGACCATTAAGAGGATTTAGTAGACAAGTATAATGATTCAAATTGGAAAATTAAATAAAGAAAAGG
This sequence comes from Gossypium hirsutum, assembly GCF_007990345.1. NCBI lineage: Eukaryota > Viridiplantae > Streptophyta > Magnoliopsida > Malvales > Malvaceae > Gossypium > Gossypium hirsutum. Next base: position 22,916,475 of record NC_053442.1, on the reverse strand, counting down.
ACTAAATTGGAAAGATGAAATAACAAAAGATGATAAAATATTAAATAATAAAAATATCATCATTTTCATCATCTTTCCCAAATTAAAAAGATGGAAACCCTAGCCATGAAAGCCTAAGTTCAAGCAAGCTTATTTGGCTTAAATGGGTAAGTATCTTTGTCTCATTTGTAATTATTTTTATGTTTTCAAGATTGTAATAACTTAATTTAGCTATCTCGAGGATTAATTTGTAAAGTTATCAAAGTGTTAGGGTTTTTCCATGGATAAGTATGTATGAATTATGAAGTTTTATGGTAGAAAATGAAAGGTTGTTGACAGATAAACAACTTTTGTAAAGGGAATTTTGATGAAATTATGATTTAGGGACTAAATTGAAAATATGTAAATTTCATGGAAAAATTCTAAATTTAGTGAAATACTTGGGCTTCTATTGTTATATGTAAAAATCAACTAGGCTTGGAATAAGGATTAAATTGCATGAATTTCATTTTTCGAGCCTAGGGACGAAATTGTAATTAATTAAAAGTATAAGTGTAAAATGGTAATTTTTCCAACGATATGATTTGGATTGAATTGAATATAAATTAATGTTAAATTCATTCGTGTAGATCCGAATAGATCAAATATGAAGTTAGATCGTGGAAAAGAGAAAGTAACGAATTAGTAGCTTTCGAGTACACGAACATTTGTCAAGGTAAGTTCGTGCAACTAAATTGTATGATTATATGTTTCAATTGAATTGTATATATGTGATTGTATTATTGCCATGAATATGAAATTAATCACATATCCGACGATGATCGACAAGTATTAAGTCTCGTTTGAATAAATGTAATTCGATGGATACAGGGTTCCCGAATTGGTTGTGGTCCTGCATGTGTTGCAGACACACCACAACTTGAAAAAGTGTCCCGTTATTAGCTCTCATGAGCATCTCGATATTTGGCTCTTATGAGCTTCCCGTCATATGGTTCTTGCGAGCTTCCAATTAATAACTCTTCGGAGCATCCCGATTGGTTGTGATCCTGCATGTGTTGTGGAAACATCGCAACTCTTATGAGCGTCCGGTTATATGGTCTTCGGAGCTTCCCGATTAAAGGCTCTTTCATAAGCTTCCCGATTAATTGGCTCTTCGGAGCTTCTCGATATTGGCTCGCTTAAACATTCCCGATATTGGTTCACTTGAACCTTCTCGATATTATCTCGTATGAGCTTCCCGTTACATGGCTCACATGAGCTTCTTGTTATATGGCTCGAAAGAGCTACCCGTTTATATACTTATATGAGCATTCCTAAATATGAATTGACGGATTATAGTTTTGTACACTTAGCGTGTACTACCTGTGTATCAATCGATATTTTCAATGATTCAATGGGAAAAATCCTGACAATGAGAAATTATGAGTTCGAAATGAATCATTACCCGTATATGCATGAAATACATGGAATTGATATAAGAATACAAGAAGTGAAAAATTATAAACATGGACATTTGATACTTGATGAGCTCATACATGTTTCCTGAAATTTATGTGAATTACATGACTAACATGTTTGATAAGGATATGTGTTTAGGCTATTGGCCAAATTGTTTTGGATGTATTTTGTATGCTTAGCTAAGATATCAATGAATGGTAAGTGAATTTCCTATTATACGAACTTACTAAGCATTAAATGCTTACTTTGTTTTATTTTCTTTTGTTTTATAGTAATTCGAAAGGTCGTTAAGGTTGGAAGCTGGCCAGGGCTACATCACAGTTTCCATCGGTCTTCTCAGTATATATAAAGTAAACTCATATTGGTTATAATTGCATGCATAGGTTAATTATCCAATGTTGGCATGTAAATGTTTTGGTTGTAATTAGCCATTGTGATGGCTTGTGATAGACATGTTTTGATGTGTATATAAGAGTCTATATATGTTTGATATGTGTTTGAAATGATGAATGATGGAAATCATATAGGTATATTAGTGATTGGTTTGAAATGGCATATTTAGTACAAAGATATTTATATATATTAGGTTAATTTGATAAAAATGGACACTTGGCTATATGTATTGAAATGTATTGCATGATACTTGATGTTGGCTTGATTTAAATGCCTTGTATTGGTTGGTGAAAGTGTTAAAGTGTGGGTGTTGGAGGAAGACAAATTGGGTGAGAAAAGTGGCCTTGGAAATGGCCTATTTTCGTCCACACGGGTAGAGACACGGGCATGTGTCTCAGCCATGTGTGAGAGGAGGCCTAGCACATGGATGTGTGGTTTGGCCGTATGTCCCCTGATCTATAAAATTTTAAAACAAAATGCTCAGAAATTTTCACACGGCCTAGCACACCGACGTGTGGCTTGGTCGTGTGACCCCTGCACCTTATTTAATGCAAGTCAGTATTCTCACACTGCCTAACACACAAGTGTGTGGCTTGGCCGTGTGACCCAAGTCAAAGAGTTACACAGGTATGGACACGGGCTGGACACGATCGTGTGTCCCTATTTCGAATGCCTATACGGTGTAAGATACGGGCGTGTCTCTTGACCGTGTGAGCCACACGGCCTGGCCACACGGGCGTGTGTCCTTGCACCTTGGAAAAATCTTGATATTTTGTGAAAAATTTTATGAGTTTCCGGTTTAGTCCTGACTTGATTCTAATGCGTATTTTAGGCCTCGAGGGCTCATATAAGGGACGATATGATTGATTATTATTGGTTTATGATATGAAATGAGTAATGATACAAATGTTTCTGTATTTAATTTGTAAATTCCAGTAACGCTATTTTACCCTGTTTCGACGACAGGTAAGGGTTAGGGGTGTTTCATTTATAGGTATCTGAGCTATGATTTAGTCGATTCTCGAATTAATGTAGCGTACACGAGTCTAGCTATACATGCCATTATATAACCCATGATAGTGTGATATCTTCTGACCATTTTAAAACATGTTTTTCATATAGTAATGTCATCCAACCGAGCTGAATCCGAAGAAGCTGAAAGCAATGCTTAAGCTTCAGTTCAAAGAGCAGCCTCAAGCAGTAGAAGGCCCATATCTGAGGGCCAAGGAGGAGAGGCTAAAGAAGCCTTCTTCCAAATGATGAATGAGTGGTTTACAGGATTTGTAAGAACAAATTCGGCTGTGCAAATACCTCCACCCCTCTTGTTTCTCAACTGGTTCCCGAAATATCTCAATGTACAGAACTTGTTAGAATCTATAAGCCTTCTATAGATAAAATTCATAAATACAGGGTAGAGGAATTTAGATCTATAGCTGATGATGATTCAGAAAAAGTTGAATTTTGGTTAGAAAATACCATTGGAGTTCTCGATGAATTGTCTTGTTCACTAGATGAATGCTTGGAATGTGTTGTATCTCTGTTAAAAGACTCAGACTACCAGTGGTGGAACACCTTAATTTCTGTTGTACCGAAGGAAAGGGTCACATGGGAATTTTTCCTAACTAGATTCAAAATGAAATATATCAGTCAGAGATTCTTTGATTAGAAAAGGAAAGAATTTCTAAAGCTTAAACAGGGGAATATAACCGTATCTGAGTATGAAATAGAATTTGTTCAACTGGGTAAATATACTAGAGAATGTATCCCAACTAAAACCGCAATATGTAGCAGTTTAAAGAGGGTTTAAATGAAGACATAAAATTCTTAGTCGGGATTCTTGAATTAAAAGAATTTGTTGTACCAGTCAGTGGAGCTCATAAAGCTGAAGAGTCGAGTAAGGAAAAGAAACAAGCTAAGATGAAAGCTAAGACTTCAAGTAAAAGATTTACTGGAAAGTTATATCAGTCGGCCTCAGAGAAATATCATGATCATTCTACCACCTCTGCGGGGTATTCTGGGAGAGACAGAGGTATTCAACACTCCAATCCAAGATCTCAGGCTACATCTGTAGCAAGTGCAGGTAGTGTTGGAAACCCCAAACCCAGATGTAAGCATTGTAATAAACTGTATTTTGGAGGGTACCGCATGAAAAGTGGAGCTTATTTTAGATGTGGTTCCTTTGCCCACTATATCAGAGATTGCCCGGAAAAGCTTGAAAAAGATATTGTTCAAACTTCAAGGCCGGGCAACCCCGCTACAAGAGGTAGACCACCTCGTAATCTTGGCAATGTGAGCGATAGCTGAGGTATGACAAAAGATACAATTATAATATCTAAAGCTAGAGCAACAGCCAGAACATATGTGCATGTGAGGATGCTTCTGCACCTGATGTTATCACTGGTACTTTTTCTCTTCTTGATATGAATATAATTGCTTTAATTGATCCCGGTTCAACTTATTCATACATTTGCATGAATTTAGTGTCTAATAAAAATTTACCTGTTGAATCCACTGAATTCGTGGTTAAAGTATCGAACACCCTGGCTAGTATGTGATTGTGGATAAAATTTGCAAGAATTGTCCGTTAATGATCCGAGGTTATTGTTTCCTAGCTGACTTGATGTTATTGCCATTTGATGAATTTGATGTGATTTTGGGTATGGACTGGTTAACTCAACATGATGTCCTGGTGAACTGTAAACAAAAGCATATTGTATTGAAATGTCAAAATGGGGAAATGTTCTATACTGAATCAGATAAAATAGATAGGTTGTCTAATGTGATATTAGCTATGTCAACACAGGAATATGTCAAAAAAGGGTATGGTGTTTATCTTGCTTATGTGTTGGAAACTAAAGTATCTGAATCGAAGATTAAATCAGTGCCAATAGTTTGTGAATATCCTGATGTATTTTCGGAGAAGTTACCCGGATTACTGCCAGTCAAAAAAGTGGAATTTTCTATAGATCTTATTTCAAGGACAACACCGATATCTATAACACTATATAGAATGACCCATACAGAACTAAAAAAGTTAAAAGCACTGTTACAAGAACTAACTAATAGGGGTTTTACTCGACCTAGTTATTCACCATTTGGTGCACCAGTTCTGTTTGTTAAAAAGAAGGACGGATCATTGAGATTATGTATTGATTACTGGCAACTCAACAAAGTTAACAATCAAGAATAAGTTTTCATTGTCCCATATTAATGACTTGTTTGATCAGTTAAAAGGTGCCATAGTGTTTTCAAAGATTGATTTCCGTTTTGGTGACTATCAGTTACGAGTGAACGACTCAGATGTACCGAAAACATACTTCAGAACCAAGTACGGGCATTATGAATTTCTTCTGATGTCATTTGGTTTAACTAATGCACCTACAGTATTTATGGATTTGATGAATAGAATTTTTAGACCATATCTGGATAGATTTGTGGTGGTATTTATTGACAACATTCTGGTATATTCTCGAGATGAAATCTAGCATGCTAATCATTTAAGAATTGTTCTACAAACTCTGCGTGAAAAACAACTCTATGCTAAATTTAGCAAATGTCAATTTTGGCTTCGGAAAGTTGGATTTCTTGGACATATAGTATCCGCTGAAGGCATTAGAGTGGATCCGAATAAAATATTAGCTATTGTTAATTGGAAACCACCGAAAAATGTGTCTGAAGTCAGAATTTTTTGGGATTATCCGATTATTATCGAAGATTTATACATGGGTTTTCGATGATAGTTTCACCGATGACACAGCTATTTCAGAAAGATATGAAATTTGAATGGACTGATAAATGTCAGCAAAGTTTTGACCGGTTGAAAGCTCTATTGACCGAAGCACCAGTTCTAGTCCAACCTGAATAGGGTAAGGAATTTTTTATTTACAATGACGTGTCATTGAATGGCTTAGGCTGTATTTTGATGCAAGAACGTAAAGTAATAGCTTATGCTTCTAGACAACTAAAACCACATGAAAAGAATTACCGGATACATGATTTAGAACAAGTAGCTATTGTTTTTGCAATGAAAATTTGGCAACACTATTTGTTTGGTGAAAATGCCATATATTCACTGATCATAAAAGTTTAAAGTATCTGGTGTCATAGAAAATTTTGAATCTTAGACAACGCAGGTGGCTTGAATTGTTGAAAGATTATGATCTGGTTATCGATTATCATCCAAGAAAAGCAAATGTGGTTACAGTTGCTTTAATTAGAAAGTCTCTGTTTGCCTTGTAAGTAATAAATACCCAATTATTATTGTCTGATGATGGCTCAATTTTAGCTAAGTTAAAAGCTAGACTGGCATTTCTACAACAGATTTTCGAAGCCTAGAAAAATGATAATGAGTTGCAAGCTAAACGGGTACAATATGAGTCGACTTCCGATTCAGAATTTCAGATTGGACCTGATGATTGTCTGTTATTCTGAGACAGAGTCTGTGTACCGAATAATTCAGAACTTGTACAGAGAATTTTGTATGAAGCCTATAATGGAACTATGCCTGTGCATCCGGGGAGTAGTAAAATGTACAACGATTTGATAAAGATGTTGGTGGCCAGGAATGAAACGTGATATTTCTGAATTAGTATCTAGATGTTTGATATGCCAGCAAGCTAAAGCTGAACATTAAGTACCTTCAGGATTATTATAGCCAATCACGATACCGGAATGGAAATGGGAAAGAGTTACTATGGATTTTGTATCAGGGTTACCGTTATCTCCAAAACAGAAAGATGTTATTTGGGTAATCATCGATCATTTGACGAAGTCTGCACATTTTATTCCGATAGTATGGATTTCTCTCAGGACAGATTAGCAGAATTATATCTTTTTGAGATTATCAGGCTACATAGAATGCCAGCCTCCATTATTTCAAACAGAGATCTACAGTTCACATCCCGATTCTGGAACAAGTTACAAAAGGCTCTGGGTATGCAATTACATTTTAGTATTGTATTTCACCCTCAGACGGATGGTCTGATACGCCCTCACCTCGAGATCGAATTGAGTCGTAAAGATCGCCCGATCGTGAATTAGGAGTAAATTGAGGCTTTACAAAATAGGCTAGAAGAAAGAGGTTTATTTAGGCTTAAAAGGGTTTTGTTGGTTTAGGAAATGAATTAGAAAACAATGGAAGCAATTTGGCTAAGGATTCGAAAGCCGAACTAACACAATAGGAATGTGTTAACCCGTAACTTAGGAGAATGCTTAGGTTGGTAAGGATGGATGGAAGGTTTGTTAAATGGAAAGAAACTTCGACCCACTATCAATGGTGATAGGAACCTTAGTATGAATCGAACGCCACACTTTTGGGATTAAAGTGATAAGTTCGGGAAGAAACAAAAACAAGTTTGACGCCACAAAGATGTTTGATAAGTCTCACAAGTTTTTGGAGAATAACGAGAGTTGAAAACAACCTCACAATTTAGCAAAGCTATCAAATTGTTCATTAACCTCAAAATGTGAATTACATGACCTATTTATAGCTTGACTAAGGCAGCCAAATAGCCTATCTAATCAGATCCTTATGCCTTAAGTTTCTTGAGGAAACTTCCTAGAAATTTCCTAGTTACATTCATGTGATGAAATTCTGAAAATTAACCTTCTAGAAAAAGATGATTCGGCTGGCCCCTTTAATGGAGAAAATTCACATTCGATTAATGTTTTAAAAGAGCTTAATTGCTGCTATGGAGAAGAGAAATGGACAGCTTCAAAAATTATGCTTCTTTGGCCGAATATGAATAGCCTCTACATGAATTGGCTGCTGGAATTTATGAGGCACTCTTTGGCCATTGCTCTCCACGAAATTGGCCCTTGGAGAAGCTCAAAAACAGCAGCTAGAAGTCCATTGAGCTGCACGAAAAGTCAGCTGGAAACACAAGGCAGCTGCACTTTAAATGCCGTCCATGCATGTGCCCAAATACATGCTCCTTCTTTATGAGCTTTCTTTGCCATTAAGCTAGCTGAAAAAACATCAAATAAATGTGATTAGGACAAGTTTAATACTCATGAAATCAACAGCTGGACATATTAAAATTCTGCACATTAATTCGGCTAAGACAAATTAATTAGCAGCCACTAATAAATTTGTCTTAGTCAAGACACATTAAAACTTTGTAATTAAACTAAACACATTTAATTTATGACTTAATATGGACATATTAAAGGCATGTACTAATATAAAACATATTTAATAAGCTGAATTAAAAATGTCCAGATTAAGACACATTTATTTAATTAAATGATTTGAGCTGATTCTAAACTAACACAACTAATTAAATTTATTAAAAATAAATTTAATCAGCTCCTTGAACTAATTAAGTGCCGAATTGAGCTAAATTGAGCTGACACAAGCTAAAATCAGCTTGTAGGAAATTGCGAATCAAGCTAGTTGAGCTGGGCGTTTTATGGGCAATCAACCCATCACTCCACAATCGAGCAATATAGCTTGCTACAGCATCTTGGAACTTCTTGGCACGTGCTCGAGTAATTGGCCCCAAAGGCAACTCTATGGATTCGGCACCTATCTTCATGGGCGAGCTCATATCATCCTCCCTCTCTTCGAAACGATTCGTCCTCGAATCGTCACCTACATCAAAAGGAGAAAGGTCAGCAACATTAAAACTTGCACTCACTGCATACTCACCCGGTAGGTCAATCTTGTAGACGTTGTCATTGATCCGTTCCAATACTTGAAAAGGGCCATCACCCCTTGATTGAAGCTTGGATTTTCTTTGATCGGGAAACCGTTGTTTGCGCATGTGGATCCAAACCCAGTCACCGGGTTCGAACACGACTCGTTTACGCCCTTTATTTGCCCCTCGAACATATTGTTCGGTTCTCCTCTCAATATTATCCTTAACATTTTTGTGCAATTGTTTAACAAATTCGGCCTTCTTTTTGCCATCTACATGTACTAATTCATTAGAAGGCATAGGAATCAAATCAAGAGGAGTAATGGGATTAAAACCGTATACTACCTCAAAAGGAGAAAATTTCGTAGCAGAATGAACGGTTCGATTGTATGCGAACTCCACATGAGGTAAGCAATCTTCCCACATCTTCAAATTCTTTTTCAAAATAGCTCGAAGCAAAGTTGATAGCACACGGTTGACTACTTCGGTTTGGCCATCCGTTTGAGGGTGGCATGTCGTCGAAAATAGAAGTTTGGTGCCCAATTTCCCCCACAACGTCCTCCAAAAATGACTTAGAAACTTTGTGTCGCGATCAGAGACAATGGTTCGAGGGATCCCATGCAACCTAACAACTTCCTTGAAAAACAGACTAGCAACGTTAGTAGCATCATCAGTTTTATTACAAGGTATAAAATGGGCCATTTTTGAAAAACGGTCTACAACAACAAATATTGAATCTCTCCCTCTTTTGGTTCTTGGAAGGCCCAGAACGAAGTCCATTGAAATGTCTACCCATGGAGCATCAAGAATAGGCAACGGGGTGTATAATCCATGCGGTTTGATTCGTGACTTTGCCTTCTTACAAGTGATGCAACGATCACATTTCCTTATTACGTCACATTTCATTTTGGGCCAATAGAAATGTTCATGCAATATTGCTAAAGTTTTAGCAATTCCGAAGTGGCCCATAAGTCCTCCGCTATGATCTTCTTCTACAAGGACGTTTCTCACAGAACTTTGAGGCACACAAAGCTTGCCTTCACGAAATAAATAACCCTCATGCTGAAAATACTTTTCACAAGCACCATGCGAACAAGACTCATAAATTTCACCAAAGTCAGCATCAGATTTATAAAGATCTTTGATAAATTCGAAACCAAGCAATTTAGAATCCATTAAATTGACAAGTGCGTACCTTCGTGATAGGGCGTCGGCTACAACATTTTCCTTACCCTTTTTATACTTGATCACGTACGGAAACGACTCCAAATACTCCACCCACTTGGCATGACGTTTATTGAGCTTGGTTTGTCCCTTCAAATGCTTTAGAGCCTCGTGGTCCGAATGAATTACGAATTCCTTCGGCCATAAATAGTGTTGCCATGTTTCGAGAGCTCGGACCAATGCATATAGTTCCTTATCATACGTTGGATAATTCAACGTAGCTCCGTTAAGCTTTTCACTAAAGTATGCAATAGGCCGTCCATCTTGCATCAAAGCAGCACCAATGTCGATACCTGAAGCATCACACTCTATCTCGAATGTTTTGTTAAAATCAGGTAAAGACAACAATGGTGCATTAGTTAGACATTCTTTAAGCTTATTAAAAGAATTTTCTTGTTCATCAGTCCACACAAAAGGAGAATTTTTCTTAATTATACCTGTCAAGGGGGCAGCTACAGAACTAAAATTAGGCACAAACCTTCGATAGAAGCTTGCCAACCCGTGAAAACTCCTCACTTGGCTAATGTTCGTTGGACGCGGCCATTCGTTGATCGCCTTGACCTTTTCTTGGTCAACTTCTAATCCACGAGCACTTACCACAAAGCCTAGAAAAACAACTTCATTAGTGCAAAAAGAACATTTCTTTAAATTGGCATAAAGTACCTCTTTTCGTAAGACTTCAAGCACGGCACGTAGATGTTGAATATGATCTTCCAAGCTCTTGCTATAGACTAAAATATCATCAAAATACACAACACAGAATTTTCCAATGAACGAACGTAAAACATAATTCATGAGACGCATGAAAGTACTCGGAGCGTTGGTAAGTCCGAATGGCATTACCAACCATTCATACAAACCATATTTAGTTTTGAACGCAGTTTTCCATTCGTCTCCCTCCCGCATTCTAATTTGATGATACCCACTTTTTAAATTGATCTTCGAAAATAATTGGGCTCCACTAAGTTCATCAAGCATGTCGTCGAGGCGGGGAATAGGATGGCGATATTTTATTGTGATTTTGTTGATAGCGCGGCAGTCAACGCACATTCGCCAGGATCCATCCTTTTTAGGAACCAACAATACCGGAACCGCGCACGGACTTAAGCTTTCACGGATGTAGCCCTTCTCCATTAATTCGGCTACTTGCTTTTCTAATTCCTTCGTTTTCTCAGGATTACTTCTATATGCTGGCCTATTTGGAATTGCAGCACCGGGCACAAAATCGATTTGGTGCTCGATTCCTCGAATGGGAGGTAGGCCATTTGGCACTTCTTCAGGAAAAACATCTCCGAATTCCTGCAACAAAGAAACGATAGGAGTAGGCAAAGTATTGTCAAGTTCGTTAGTTTCCAATAAACACTCTTTATACATAAGTACAAAGATAGGTTGCCTTGCCAACATCAATTTTCGAATCTCTCTTTTTCTAGCAAAAACACTTATTTTTTTATTTTCACACTCTTGCTCTTTTTCTTTTGTCACTCTTGTTTTTATCTCACTCTCCTCATTCTTTTCTTTCTTTTTCTTTTCACTCTTTTTGTTTTTCTCTTTTTCTTTTTCTCGATCAATAGATTGCTTCATCTTGAGTTGGTCTTCATGCACTTGCTTCGGTGTGAGAGGAGCTAATGTAACATTCCTTCCAAGGTGCTTAAATGAATATCAGTTTGTATAGCCGTCGTAGACTACTCGCCGGTCAAATTGCTAAGGATGCCCCAATAGCAAATGTCCCGCGTGCATTGGTACGACATCACAAACCACCTCATCTTGGTACTTGCCTATGGAAAACGCCACCCTTGCTTGCTTCGTCACCTTGAGTTCGCCTCCGTCATTTAGCCATTGTAACTTGTAAGGAGTTGGATGCTTTGTGGTGGCTAAACCAAGTTTTTCAACCAGCAAAGAACTTGCGACATTGGTGCAACTACCTCCGTCAATAATTAAACTACACACATTACCTTGAACATGGCAACGAGTGTGAAAGATGTTGTCTCGTTGTTGTTCTTCCTCGGCTACTTGGATATTCAAGCTCCTTTTGACAACAAGTAATTATCCTTCAACGGGCAGCTCGAGCTCTTCACCTTCCTCCATGGGAATTTCAGGCTCCTCCTCTTGTTCATCTTCGGACTCAATCTCGCCATTTGAACGAACCACCATCACTCGTCGATTAGGACATTGACTCGCAATGTGGCTTCTTCCTTGACACTTGAAACACTTGATATAGCGAGAACGATTCGAGACAGCCTCGTTTTTATTTTTGCTAGCATCGGCACTTACTTGATTGGGTTTGGCAGCAACGAAAGGCTCCTTAGGCCGATTGGGAGCTTTGCTAGTCCCTTGAGTCCACTTGTTGGTAGAAGCCGTTGGATATGTCCGCATGGGTCCTTTCCGTTTCAATTGTTTTTCAACTTTTATTGCCATATGCACCATGTCTATAACTTCTACATAGTGTTGAAGCTCGACGATATTGGCAATATCCCGATTTAGGCCGGCAAAAAATCTCGCCATTGTTGCTTCATGATCCTCCTCCACGTCGGCTCTTATCATAGCGATTTCCATGTCTTTATAGTAGTCCTCGACAGTTCGGTTGCCTTGTGTGAGATTTTGCAATCGTTGGTACAACTCCCGATGGTAATAGGTGGGAACAAAACGCTTGCGCATAACGGCCTTCATTTCGGCCCACGTAGAGATAGGCCTCTCCCCATTCCTCCTTCGGCTAGTCACCAATTGATCCCACCACACGATCGCATAATCCAAGAATTCAATGGTAGCGAGCTTTACCTTTTTATTTTCTGAATAGTTATGGCACTCAAAGACGAGTTCCATTTTCTTTTCCCACTCCAAGTAAGATTCGGGATCATTCTTCCCTTGAAACGGCGGAATAGACATCTTAATATTTTTGAGATTGTCATCCGAACGGTCTCGATTTCTTGGGACTCGATTTCGTTAGAACCGTTGAGGGTTTCCTTGTTCAGATAAGTGATCACCTTCAGATTCTTCTTCATCATGGTTTTCAATTGGTTGCTCTCATCCTCGCCTTGCATCTTCCGGAGTCACTTCGCGTTGCCTTCGAGTTTTGACTCGATATAGGCGGTCTTCGATTGGTTCAAGCTTGCGATCAAACATTCGCTCCATTTCTTGCATAATGGCTTGCAAAGTGAGATCCGGCACTCCCCTTCCAACGTTTCTTATTGGACGAAATCCACCTCCCTCGTTTGGATTCCTTTCCGGGCTCCGTGACATTTTTTTTTTAAAAAAAAGTTCTTTAAAGAATCACAACAAGAACTCACCAATCACTCACAAGAATAAACACTCACTTTGGCTTTTCTACTCTTTAATAGTCTCACTAATCTCTCTTGCCTTTTACCACTCAATTTTCACTTCCCAAAATTCTCCGCAAACTAAGTTTGACAAATCAAAATCGTTTGGGGTCGGCTTACAAAATAGATGTGGCTTGGTAGGGTAATATTTTAGGATCGGGTAGGCTAACAATCAAAGAAAATAGAAGGAAAATAGTGTGGCTGTATAGATGTGGTCCTTCGGGCAGCAAGCAATGCTTTTACAAGCTCAAAATGAATTTTAATCACTTCTCTTTTTTTTTTTAATTCCGAATTTTTTTTTAATACTGAATACACAAAGAAAAAGAAAAAAAATAAATTGAATACAAACTTGTTTTTTTTTCGAAATTTTTTTTACAATCTCGTAATACCGAAGACGACGATTCTTACTCCAATTCAGCTAGCTCTGATACCAACTTGATACGCCCTCACCTCGAGATCGAATTGAGTCGTAAAGATCGCCCGATCGTGAATTAGGAGTAAATTGAGGCTTTACAAAATAGGCTAGAAGAAAGAGGTTTATTTAGGCTCAAAAGGGTTTTGTTGGTTTAGGAAATGAATTAGAAAACAATGGAAGCAATTTGGCTAAGGATTCGAAAGCCGAACTAACACAATAGGAATGTGTTAACCCGTAACTTAGGAGAATGCTTAGGTTGGTAAGGATGGATGGAAGGTTTGTTAAATGGAAAGAAACTTCGACCCACTATCAATGGTGATAGGAACCTTAGTATGAATCGAACGCCACACTTTTGGGATTAAAGTGATAAGTTCGGGAAGAAACAAAAACAAGTTTGACGCCACAAAGATGTTTGATAAGTCTCACAAGTTTTTGGAGAATAACGAGAGTTGAAAACAACCTCACAATTTAGCAAAGCTATCAAATTGTTCATTAACCTCAAAATGTGAATTACATGACCTATTTATAGCTTGACTAAGGCAGCCAAATAGCCTATCTAATCAGATCCTTATGCCTTAAGTTTCTTGAGGAAACTTCCTAGAAATTTCCTAGTTACATTCATGTGATGAAATTCTGAAAATTAACCTTCTAGAAAAAGATGATTCGGCTGGCCCCTTTAATGGAGAAAATTCACATTCGATTAATGTTTTAAAAGAGCTTAATTGCTGCTATGGAGAAGAGAAATGGACAGCTTCAAAAATTATGCTTCTTTGGCCGAATATGAATAGCCTCTACATGAATTGGCTGCTGGAATTTATGAGGCACTCTTTGGCCATTGCTCTCCACGAAATTGGCCCTTGGAGAAGCTCAAAAACAGCAGCTAGAAGTCCATTGAGCTGCACGAAAAGTCAGCTGGAAACACAAGGCAGCTGCACTTTAAATGCCGTCCATGCATGTGCCCAAATACATGCTCCTTCTTTATGAGCTTTCTTTGCCATTAAGCTAGCTGAAAAAACATCAAATAAATGTGATTAGGACAAGTTTAATACTCATGAAATCAACAGCTGGACATATTAAAATTCTGCACATTAATTCGGCTAAGACAAATTAATTAGCAGCCACTAATAAATTTGTCTTAGTCAAGACACATTAAAACTTTGTAATTAAACTAAACACATTTAATTTATGACTTAATATGGACATATTAAAGGCATGTACTAATATAAAACATATTTAATAAGCTGAATTAAAAATGTCCAGATTAAGACACATTTATTTAATTAAATGATTTGAGCTGATTCTAAACTAACACAACTAATTAAATTTATTAAAAATAAATTTAATCAGCTCCTTGAACTAATTAAGTGCCGAATTGAGCTAAATTGAGCTGACACAAGCTAAAATCAGCTTGTAGGAAATTGCGAATCAAGCTAGTTGAGCTGGGCGTTTTATGGGCAATCAACCCATCACTCCACAATCGAGCAATATAGCTTGCTACAGCATCTTGGAACTTCTTGCCACGTGCTCGAGTAATTGGCCCCAAAGGCAACTCCATGGATTCGGCACCTATCTTCATGGGCGAGCTCATATCATGGTCAATCTGAACGTTTGATTTAGATTCTTGAAGACATGCTTCAGTTCTGTGTATTAGAGTTCAAATGCAATTGGGAAAAATATATGCCATTAGTCGAATTCACATATAATAGCAGTTATCAGTCAAGGATAAAGATGGCACTGTACGAAGCTCTGTACGGTCGTAAATGTAGAACTCCATTGTATTGGATTGAGCTCGGTGAGAAAAAGATACATTGAGTTGATTTGATTCGTGAAATCAAATAAAAAGTGAAAGTAATCCGAGATAGTTTAAAAGCAGCTTCTGATCGTCAAAAATCCTATGTAGATCTTAAGTGAAAAGAAATAGAATTTCAAGTTGGCAAAAAAGTATTCTTGAAAGTTCCACCTTGGAAGAAAGTTTTTCGGTTTGGCTGTAAAGGAAAATTGAGTCCACGATTTATCAGGCCATAAGAAATTTATCGTGCCGATTAGCTCTGCAACTAGAACTTGATAGAATTCACAATGTTTTTCATGTGTCTATGTTGCGACGGTATCGGTCGGATCCTTCACATATTATCTCTCCAACGAAGGTCGAGATTCAGCCTAATATGACATACAGTGAGGAATCGATTAAAATCCAGGCACTTGAAACGAAAGAATTAAGAAACAAAAAGGTAGCTTTAGTAAAAGTTCTCTGGCAACGACAAGGTATAGAACAAGCTACCTGAAAACTTGAGGAAACAATAAGAAAGCAGTATCCGAACCTTTTTACTGGTAAGATTTTCAAGGACGAAAATTTTTTAAAGGGGGAGAGTTGTAACAGCCCATTTTTAGTGACATTAGAACAATGGTTTCGGGACAACAAATCTGAGTCCGGAAGAAAATTATTTTAATATTATTTCATGGTCTACATTATGTTAGAAATTTCATATGAAAATTTTGTTAAGAAATTTTTATCGATTACATGTTTAATTTGATAAAAGGACCAAATTGCATAACATGCAAAAGTTGAATTCTCGTAGCTAAAGGGGTCAAATAACTATGGATTCAAAATTGGAGGTCCTTATATAGCAAATAGACCATTAAGAGGAGTTAGTAGTTAAGTATGATGATTCATTATTGGAAAATTAAATAAAGAAAAGGACTAAATTGGAAAGATGAAATAATAAAAGATGATATTTTCATCATCTTTCTCAAATTAAAAAGATGGAAACCCTAACCATGAAATCCTTAGTTCAAGCAAGCTTATTTGATTTAATTGTGTAAGTATTTTTGTCCCGTTTTTAATTATTTTTATGTTTTCGAGGTCGTACTAACTTAATCTAGCTATCTCAGGGATTAATTTGTAAAGTTATAACAGTGTTAGGGTTTTTCCCTGAATGAGTACGTATGAATTATTAAGTTTTATTGTAGAAAATGAAAGGTTGTTGATAGATAAACAACTTTTGTAAAGGGAATTTTGATGTAATTATGATTTAGGGACTAAATTGAAAAGATGTAAAATTCATGGAAAAATTCTAAATTTCGTGAAATACATGGGCTGCTATTGTTATATGTAAAAATCGGCTAGGCTTGGAATAAGGATTAAATTGCATGAATTCCATTTTCCGAACCTAAGGATGAAATCATAATTAATTAAAAGTATAGGGGCAAAATGGTAATTTTTCTAAAGATGTGAATTGGATTGAATTGAATATAAATTTATGTTCAATTCATTCGTATAGATCTGAATAGATCAAATACGGAGTTAGATTGTGGAAAAGAGAAAGTAACGGATTAGTAGCTTTCGAGTACACGAACATTTGTCGAGGTAAGTTCATGTAACTAAATTGTATGTTTATATGTTTGAATTGAGTTGAATTGAATCGTATGTGATTGTATTATTGCCATGAATATGAAATTAATCACATATCTGACGATGATTGACAAGTATTAAGTCCTATTTGAATAAATTTAATTCGATGGATACAGGGTTCCCGAATTGGTTGTGGTCCTGCATGTGTTGCGGACACACCACAACTCGAAAGAGTGTCCTGTTATTAGCTCTCATGAGCATCTCGATATTTGGCTCGTATGAGCTTCCCGTTATATGGTTCTTGCGAGCTTCTCGTTAATAGCTCTTCGGAGCATCCTGATTGGTTGTGATATTGCATGTGGTGTGGACACACCACAGCTCTTATAAGCATCCCGTTATATGACTTTTCGGAGCTTCCCAATTAAAAGATCTTTCATGAGCTTCCCAATTAATTGGCTCTCCGGAGCTTCCTGATATTGGCTCGTTTGAATATTCTCGATATTGGTTCGTTTGAACCTTCCCGATATTGGCTCATATGAGCTTCCCGTTAATGGCTCTCTAGAGCTTCCCGTTACATGGCTCACATGAGCTTCCTGTTCTATGGCTCGAAAGAGCTACCCATTTATATGCTCACATGAGCATTCCTGAATATGAATTGACAGATTATATTTTTGTACACTTAGCGTGTACTACCCGTGTATCCATCGATATTTTCAATGATTCAATGGGCAAAATCCTGACAATGAGAAATTATGAGTTCGAAATGAATCATTACCTGTATATGCATGAAATGCATGGAATTGATATATGAATACAAGAAGTGGAAAATTATGAACATGGAAATCTGATACTTGATGAGCTCATACATGTTTCTTGAAATTCATGTGAATTACATGACTAACATGTTTGATGAGAGTATGTGTTTAGGCTATTGGTCAAATTGTTTTGGATGTATTGTTTACGCTTACCTAAGATATAAATGAATGGTAAGTGAATTTCCTGTTGTACGAACTTACTAAGCATTAAATGCTTACTTTGTTTTATTTTCCTCTATTTTTTAGTAATTCGGAAGCTCGTTAAAGGTTGGAAGCTGGTCAGGGCTACATCACACAATCTGTAACGCCCCTAAATTTCTAATTTTGTAATTGTGAAAATATGACACAATATCTGTCAGCTTTAGTGATTCTGTGTTCTAGGAGTGTTTGGGAGGTCCCAAGTTCAAGCTTTCACTTGGGAAAATTTTGATATTTTGAATGAATTAGGCCTTAATGTTGTTCAGTAGGCTTTTATTTGATTGTTGGGTAAATTACATCAGGATGGGCCTGCTGGTCTGGTCGTTATATGGTGTGTTATTATGGTGGAGGTCTTGTGTTCAAATCCTTATCCAGGCAAGGGTTTTTTTTTTTTTTGCTCAGATTTCAGGATAGAGTTGTGTAACAGGGGGATTCTGAGTAGTGGATGTGTAGTAGAAATTAAGGGAGAAGATTAAGGGATTTTGGGGGTTATCGGGATTTTATTTTATTTTTTTCCCCACAACCCAATTTTGACTCTCTTTTCCAAAAACATTCTGCTGTATATTCTTCTCCCTTTCCTCTTGCAAAAATTCTCTGAGTTTTTTCATCTTTCTCTTCCTTTTCTTCTTCATGATTTTTCCCTAATCCATTCATTTTCCTTCATTTTCGTACGCAGTTAGTGCTCGCTTAGTTTCAGTAAGTGTTTCTTTTTGTTTGTCTTGAATCTCTTAACAACTGAAGTGGTAATATTTTTTCTATGTGATTTGGGCGTAGGGGGAGGCTCAGACTGGTGAATTCAATATTCTCGTCTTAACAATAGTTAAAGGGAGGGTTATTGTTGGTGGTAAGTTCGGTTTCAGTTTGTTCTTGGTTTTCAATTCACTTGTAAATCCATTAAATTGATGTTGAGTATCCTGATTACAGGCTTTGGAGTACTCGGGGACTGTTTTAGCATCAAACAAAACCAGGTGTGTACCCAAAACGCAAAAAAAAAAAAGATTCCGCGAAAGGTCGAAATTGCTTGCTGTTTGGATAGCAGCAGTAGGCTAACTTTGAAAAATCGCCATAAATTGTGAAAATCGAATTAGAGGATGAAAAAAATATGGAATTAAATATTATTGAGTCTAGTTTCTCATAGAAGAAATGGGGTAAGTAATGGAACTGTAAATCGTGTGATATAATAAACTTTGTGAGACAAGGTCAGAATGAATTCGGGTTCCTCTGTTCTGACTTTGGAAAATTATCAAAAATTGGAGAAAAATAATTAGGGGTTAAAATTTAAAATTTTAAATTATTAGTGAGTCTATTTTCAATAGAACCAAATGGAAACATCATCCAAATTTTGTACTAAGAGATAATTAATTTTTAGCAAAGAAGGGTCGAAGCTGTCAGACAGCAGAACAGGGGTTAGTTTGAAGATTTTACTGTACTTATTCACTAAACCAAAAATTTATAAAATTTTATGGTAGAAAACTATTTGAGTCTAGTTTCAAATACATCAAGTGGATCTTAATTCGGAATTCTGTATCTTAAGATATAAATAATTTAGTAATAGTGACTTAAGTAGACAACTTTGAAGGAACATATACGTAAATAGTGAAAACATATATGAATAATTAACTAGCACGGGTTACATTAAAAATGGAACACGTGGCCAAGGCCAATTTGGGCCGAGTGGGCCATATGGGCATGTGAGCCCATTTTTTTAAAAAGTTCTGTAAAGTTGCATAGGTCACCCAAGTCGACTGTGGACCTACTGTAGGGTCGGTAAGCTTTACTTAGACCCCTATATGTGTGATCTATCTGTTTGATTTCTATACCGAGCATGACTTATGATATCTAAATGTATGTACTATTAATTGCATAATGGCATGACATATTTTGTATGTTGCATTACATCAGGGTGGGTTGATGATATTTGGAGGAAGTGTCTGAAAGGCTATTAATTAAACCTGTTATCTGGCCGCTCAGCTGCAACCTTCTAATTATGTGCCGCATTTCGGTACAGCATGGTGTGTAGGGATGGGTGGGTTGATTTAATCCCCACATGGTGTGTAGGGTTGGACGGAGATGGTGTGTAGAGGCTGGTGGGTAGGACTCTGATTTACTGTATCTGCATTTTGTATCTGATATGGGCCAAGGCCCTAATGTATTTTTGATACTGTATTTGAATGGGCTAAGGCCCAAACTGATTCTGTGATAGGCACAGGCCTCAGACTCTATCTAACTGAATTCTGTTGATTATCTGTATGCATGTTTTCTGTAGGGATTACACACTGAGTTTGCTAAAACTTACCCTTTCTCTGTCGAATCTGTACAAGTAATCCCCAGACTTGACGGGTCGGTGTAGCGGAGGACTCGACGATGGCCACACGTAAATTTTAGACTACTTTTTGTTAATGCCTAGAATTTATTACTTATTTGGGGTTTTTGATGTATCTTCTGGACTATGGACTGGTTGGCTTTAAATTTGGGACTTTATACTATTTTTTATGGATTTTTTTTAAAACCATAACGCCACAAAACACTATTTTTTTCAAAAAAAGACTAAGGTTTTTCGTAAATAGAAATGATTTTCCCTAAATTAATTGGTTACAAAAGATTCCACTAAGAGACAAGTTCTAAAGCAAATCAATTGGTTTTTTTTCTAATTAAATAAAAGCTAACTTACTATAACAGTTTTTAAACTCGACAATCTTGTCTTCAATCCATGTGACATCGTTAGATTCGACCATAACGTCTAGGCCGAGTTTGGGGTGTTACACTATCCATCGGTCTTCTCAGTATATATATAGTAAACTCATTTTGGTTATAATCGCATGTATAGGTTAATTAGCCAATGTTGGCATATAAATGTTTTGGTTGTAATTAGTCATTGGGATGGCTTGTGATAGACATGTTTTGATGTGTATATAAGAGTCTATATATGTTTAATGTGTGTTTGAAATGATGAATGATGGAAATCATATAGGTATATTGGTGATTGGTTTGAAATGAGATATTTAGTACAAAGATGTTTATATATATATTAGGTTAATTTGATAAAACTAGACACTTGGTTATATGTATTGAAATGTCATGCATGATACTTGATGTTGGCTTGATTTAAATGTCTTGTATTGGTTGGTGAAAGTGTTAAAGTGTAAGTGTAGGTGGAAGACAAATTGGGTGAGAAAAGTGGCCTTGGAAATGGCCTATTTTCGTCCACACGGGCAGAGAAACGAGCGTTTGTCTCAATCGTGTGTGACACACGGCCTAGCACATGGGCGTGTGGTTTGGCCGTGTGTCCCCTACATCTTTAAAATTTTAAAATAGAATGCTCAAAAATTTTCACACGAGCGTGTGGCTTGGCTGTGTGACCCCTGCACCTTATTTAATGCAAGTCAGGATTCTCACACTGCCTAACACACGGGAGTGTGGCTTGGTCGTGTGACCCAATTCAGAGAGTTACACGGGTATGGACACGGGCTGGACCCGACCGTGTGTCCTTATTTTGAATGCCCACACGGTGTAAGACATGGGCGTGTCTCTTGACCATGTGAGCCACACAGCCTAGCCACACGGGCGTGTGTCCCCTGCATCTTGGAAAAATCTTAATATTTCGCAAAAAAAATTTTGAGTTTCGATTTAGTCCCGACTTGATTCTAATGCGTATTTTGGGCCCCGATGGCTCATATAAGGGACAATATGATTGATTATTACTTGTTTATGATATGAAATGTGTAATGTTATGAAATTGTTTGTATTTGATCTGTAAAGCCCAGTAACGCTCTGTAACCCTGTTCCGGCGACGGATAAGGGTTAGGGGTGTTACAATATTGGTTTGGTATATACATATAAACATGTGTTTGTTTTTGAAGTTTTATTATGGCATGTTAAATTGATGTTTAAATATTCATAAACTAGGTAAAATGGATTAAATTAGGTATGTTTATAATTTGAATTTGAATGATGTTTTGATAATATAAATTGATGATATAAATGTGGTACCAATGAGGGTACATTGGTTAGGCACCTAGGATGATTATTTTAATATGTTTTGAATGTGTATAATTGTGTTTTGAACTGGTTAAACGAATGATTTTTGAATTTCTTAATGTCCAAGCTTGCAAGGAATGGTAAACTTGTTATTTAAGGTGCATTCTGGCCATGTGAACCTTATAGCTTTGAAAATTTTTAATATTTTTAAAAAATTCTCTGAGTTTCTAAATTAGCCCCGACTTGTTTCTAATGCGTTTTTTGGGCCACGAGGGCTCGAATAAGGGACAATATATAAGAGTTTAATTAGTTCTAACCTGAATATTATATGATACGAAATGTTTGAAATTTATGTCTATTTGATCTGTAAATTCTGGTAATGCTCCATAACCCGATTCCGATGAGGGATACAAGTTGGAGGTGTTACATTTGTTGATTCTGATTTATATTCCCACCTCCTTGGGTACCTCCCCATTTCAGATTTAGATGGTCCTTCCTTCGTGACTAAATGAGTTTACAATTAATAGGCTAAAAGTTGAAACTTACTTATAAATAATTTGAAACCATAAATGAATTGCATAAAGAATCAAATCAACAAAAATGGATGGAAATGATAAAGTTAGAGAAAGCGGTCATATTCAGAAATGAATGTGTTTTCTCAATAAGCATAGACATGACTTGAGAATTAATTTAAGTTTTTCAAATTATTCAATTAAATAATTAAAATTCAAAAATTAAATTAAATTAATTAGTCATTTTTAATCAGTTGATTGTGGAAATTAAATATATTTTCTCATAGATTCTTTTACGGTAAAGTTGTATGGCTTTAACGGAATTAGAATTAGCTTGAGAAAATTATTTAATTGGAAAATTAATTTATCAAATTAAATTAATTTATAAATAATATTTATTTTGGGAAATAGAAAACATGTATTAGGTTGGATTAAATTATAAAGTGTTGGGTTAAAAGTTCAATAAGCACATATAATTGGATCCAATATAAGAGAGACCCAAACTCCCCTTCCCTCATATTACATATAAGGGGCAACATCCCTAATGTATTTAACTAGGGAGTGCCACCCCCTCTTCTAGTTAAACTAGAAGTCTAGTTTTTCTATTAAATAAGTATTATTTGTGTTCTTCTAGTTCAACCCTGATTCTCCTATCTCTCCCTATAAATAGATGACACTAGTAGAACTATTTGCAACAATTCATACAAGTTTTAAATATTGTTATCCTGCCAAAAAATAGTGAGATTTTACTTTCTAAGTATTCTATTTTTTGGGAATAATAATTTTGTCGATTTCTATTGAGAGACA
This sequence comes from Gossypium hirsutum, assembly GCF_007990345.1. Taxonomy (NCBI): domain Eukaryota; kingdom Viridiplantae; phylum Streptophyta; class Magnoliopsida; order Malvales; family Malvaceae; genus Gossypium; species Gossypium hirsutum. The sequence continues at coordinate 22,893,395 of NC_053442.1, read as the reverse complement.
ATTGCGTTCCTACTAAAAGTAAAAAATTGTTTCTAGTTTGATATTTGGTCCGTTCTCTATTGAGAACTACCTAAATGTGTTAAGCTTTCAACTGAATGACCTTAAACAATTCTCTCTCAATATATCTATTAGGATTTGTCTCACATAAACCATAAGTACTTTTTCAAGGAAAAAGCTTATTGCTGTAAATATCACAAACCAGCTAGATTTTCAAAATTTTAATTTTCTGTTGTGATAGACAATCGTTTTTAAACTGGATTTTTCCAAAAAAAACCACAATATCATGGGTTGGATTTTTCTTCAACAATTGGCGAACATGAAACATAGGGTAGATTAATATTTCCATCTCCGATCCATTCTTGGACAATTGCCTTAACTCAATCCAATGGAACAAGAGATGGTGGAGAAATGGAGAACCAACATCATTATTTTGCCCTCTTCTCACATTATCTCTTTTGGAACGCAAATTAGGTTGTGGTTGGCCTCTTTTTTCTCTACCTCCTCCCTGAATTGCATTCACTGTAGGAGTATTTCTCTAAATGCACCATGTACTCATCAAACATTCCCTGGATTCATACCTTCACTAACCCCTTTTTATCATGGGAATCTTGGTTATCCAACACTCTTTCCCTGAAGCGCTAATATACTCTATAAGATCTTCTCTTGATTTTTGGTTCTCTCTTCCCAGATCAACCAAATTAACCTTCTCATGTGTGGAAATAACTTCTCACCAAACATCTTACACATTTAGCTTCTCGACTCAACAAGACAATGAGTAAAGTTGACTTACCAGGTGTATACCTTCTTTGTCAAAGAGTTAGAAAATTCTTTCAGCTTCAAGTCATTATCCAACCCAGCTACTCCAAGTGTTTCCACAAACTTCATCACATGTTAACGGGCATCATCGGTCTTCCCTTTAAGTTGCTTGAACTTTGGATTAGTATAGTCATTGGGATATGGCTTTGCAATTACCTTAATCGGGTATGAGAGCTTGAGATCAAACTCAGAAAACCTTAAGCTCTTATTCTCTTCCTCAAGTAACCTCTAAAGCTCCTCCTTAGTGGCATAACCCTAAGAAGTAGTTTTAAAAGAAATCACAATAGAGGTGTCTGCAATACCAGAAGAACCACGATGAGTAGTGAAAGTTTGGTAATAGTGACAGAGAGATTAGCAACGTTGGTGTTGGTGTTTCCAAATGACAAAGGATTAATGGGTATGTTGTTTCCGTTTTTGGTGTTCACATTTGGAAGAATTTTTCCATCGAAAGTATTCATATATCTATTCACAGGTTGAATTTGTGAAGCAAAAGAGACATATGCAAGTTTGGAAATGGTTTCCATCATCTGTCTATTATTCTCCTTCAAGCTTTGAATCCTCTTTTGAGAGGCTTGAATCATGTTCATCAATTCTTGGATGGAAGCAAGAACAACTGCGCCTTGGCTTCTTGTAGGAGGTTTATGTTTTTTCGTAAAAGATGAATGGAAAGGTTTCACCTATTATAATCACTTCGCCCCTAATGGAATCGCCAAAATGTAGAGGGTTCTTTTTATGGAAAAATAAAGCATTTCAAACAAGTGAATGGGATATACTGGAAGAAGGTGGAGAGGAAGATTTAAGCAAATCTAGTAACACGAAATGCAGTGGTAGGCGGTGGTCGGTAAGGTGAAAAATAGGAAATTTGAATGATGATTAGGCTTAACAAAGAAGTTGAGAGAATTTTACAGAGAATCCTTAAGAGTACAAAAATGCCAACAGTGCCAAAAAGTCATTTCACCAGTTATGAAAGGTGTTGGAAAAAATGGGCTTGGAAAATGCAGCGAAAAATAAATTTAGGGAAAAACCAGAGTTTTAATTATTTTTCCAAAACAAGATTTTGGTTGTGATATCTAAAGTAATAAACACTTAATCAAAATTGTACATTTTCGATTCATTTAGGATGAGCGTTCAACCGAGCAGTCTTCTCTGCTATCCTCACGTCTACAGAATGTGAGCTCACTTCGAATCAGAAAAATTTTCAAATAAATTACCAGTGGGATAATTTTGTAATTTCTCTAAACTTTTGGGTCAAGTTGTAAATCAGAAAAATATCTCTAGAAATTTTCTAGAATAATCTCTTCACAGAATTTTCTCTCTACAACTTTCTCTTGAGTTCAAGTATGTGTAAATAATGACCCAATGCTCTCTTTATATAGGGAGAGTTTAGAGGGTTCAACTATGATTAAACTTAATCACTTTAATATTAAATTAATATAATATTTATTAAGATAAATATTAGATTAAATTTAATATTAAAACTTATTAAAATAATAGAATGTTTATCTTGTAGATAAACATTAAATTTAATTTAATATTAAGATAGTCACTTTAATATTAAATTAATAAAATACTATTAAGATAAGTATTTAATTTAATTTAATTTAATATTAAACTATTAAAATAATATTATTTTTGGAATAATTAATCTAAAACTAAATTCTCTGGTAAAGTCCTAATAGGAGTGTAACTCTTCCACCGCTCAACCACCGATGACCAACCACCCCTGACCACTGGGACACTGCTGTTGCAGCCACCGACACCATCATGACCGGTGGTGCAAATGCAACACCCTTACGGCACCTCGAGCCAGTTCGGCTACTACCGGTTCGGTTCGGGTTAATGACAACCTGACCAATCCGGTCTAGCCACTGATTGGACCGTCGGCCCAATTTCACATACCGAGCCCGGTTCGATCAATTTTTGGGTCTTGGTCTCGGTTTTGGGCCCCTGGGCCTAATTTACGATTTTAGATCCAATTTTCAAGTTCAATTACCCATTAGGTTAATTGTCTGACTTGAAAATTAACTTCTAAAAATGTCATATTAATTTGGTTAATTTAATTTTACTTGATCAAAATTAATTTTTCTAAAAATCACTTAGATTTTCCAAATTAATTTTTCAAGAAAATTCTTTAATCAAATTCTCTAATTGAACAATTCTCACGACCACCTAATTTAATTCAACATAGAATAAATCGACTCAATTAAATTGTTTCCAAAGGCGCAGAATTTACTTTTGATTCAAATGTAGTCCGATCGAGATTTTGTTGAGCTAGCGGAGGGACCAATCAGACATATACAATTAGGCTCTAGTGATTGCAATTATGTTCAGAACCATCATTCCGATAATTCACAATTACTTAATCATGGAGTCAGTCCACAAAAAGTACTATGATTGAAAACTCCTCGTTGTATACTCTTTAATAAAGCAATTCATCCAACTGCTTTGTCCAATGACTTCGTCATGTGTTTGTTACCCTCATATGATATCATTGATTCCTTTGAGTTAAATCTATTCACTCAATACAATCTGATTTTATCTCATTGTCACCATTTTGTCTTCTTAATGATTACTATGATCACTGTCAACAAATGACTGTGATAAATTATTCGTTCGAGAATAAGCAACCCGTGGTCACGTTCCATATTTATCAATCCAAACAATGCCAATGAAAGGATATCATTAACTCTTTAATTGAGCTATGAATTCCACTGTTCCTAGTAAAGCCATGTCATACACAAGTCACGTACCCAGCATACTGACTATAGGCTCGATCACCTTTAGAGCATAAGCCTCCACTTATATCGAAGCACATGAGTTGTATACACATGGTTAACTCAGGATTTAGTTAAATCGCACCATGAACGTCACAAGTGAATTAATTCACAAACGGATTCAGAAGTAATTCATCTTGGGTCCAGTCTCATGTATCATTCTACCAATGAATACATCTATGTCTCTACTCGTAGAGCCAACTGCTCTGGTAGCCAAGACTAGCCATATCCCCAATTGAAATTGTAGACGACATAATAATCTTTCTCAGTATTTGAATCAAATGCTCACTTTGATTCTTTTACAAGATTACCGACTCATTTGGATTATCTACTGAAATAAGCTGTCTTTCTCGTAATGTAAATGTTCTTTACAATGCCACTTATCTTCAATTTGAACTTTAGACAATCAATAAGCTAATATTTGCTTGTCATAATTTCACTATGCATACAAAATATAAAAGACAGAAAATACAAAAGACATAATAGTGAAATGTGAAATTAACTTTATTTATTTATTCATCATTCAAATAAATAGAAAATAGTTACATGTTTACTACAATATGGGCACATTTCTCAACAAAAGGCTCATATTTGTCATGTTCCAAGAATAAAAGTTACAAAGCTAGTAATTAATATGAATAATGTAATTAATTTTCAATTATAATTACATTAATGATTAACAATGGATAGTGAAAGGTTTTGTTGATGATGGTGAATAGTAAAGAAGAAGTCACTATGTTCTTGAAAGGAGGGAAAAAACACTCAACATTATAGGAAAAGGTTAAAAGGAGAACTCTTAACTGCCTCAATATTTTATCCATCAAGCCAAGCTCTCTAGGACATCCCAAAAGTGAAGATAACCCAAGAATCCTTCCATATTTCGAGGTTACTTCCATTTCTTCTACTTTGGCAAAGCAGTACCATGTGAAATTTTTTTCTCAAAACATCTCTTGAAATACAAGACGATGGTTGTTCTTGGATAAGAGTTGTCCCTTGAATAATGATTATTTTGACTTGTTCTAAAAGTGAGTTGTTCTTGGCATAGTTGTTCTCAATGTAGAGGTTGTTCTAAATAAGAGTTGTTCTATAGTGATGCTTTTCTTGGTAAAGCTTGTTCTAAATAATGGCTCTTCTAGAAAAGCACAATTGTTCTAAATACAAATTGTTCCAAACAATGGTTGTTCTAAATATAGTTATTCCTGAAACGTCATTATTCTAAACAAGGGTTATTCCAGATTTTAACTATTCTCAATAGGAGTTGTTCACAAATAACAACTACACTGGATGACAATTATTCTAATCGAAGCCCTATTTTGAACATAGCGATTCTAGAAATAACTATTCTTGAACAATAGTTGTTCTGAACAACAACTACTCTAAACAAGAGTTGTTGCTTCGAAAGAGGTACGCTTAGTAGCACAATTTATTGAAATATAATATTTTTTATCTCAATGGAAGGATAAAAATGTTAGTAGCCAAAACTGAGTATCTACAATCATAATTCTCAAAATTCAATATTTATATCAGTTTGTTATTCCTTTTTAAATATAAATATTATTGGAATATTACAAAATTTAATTTATGCATACAATTAAACTTGTGCATCACACAAGATAAAAAAAATAGTTCCTATGTAAATAAGATGGATTGCTTTACAAGTCAATTTCGTGTTCAAGTCTTTTTGGGTTTATGTCAATTTTAGGTTCGAATCATTTTAGATTTTGATCAGTTGATTTTGAGTTTTGGGTTTTTAGATTAAGTTATTTTGGTTTTAAGTTATTTCAACTTTTTGTTCAAGTTATCTTGATTTCATATCATTTTGTGTCTAGGTTAGTTTTCGGTTTGAATTAGTTTACCAACTAAAATCAATGTTTTTTTTTAATTTCAGGGTAAAAAATAATTTTTAAAGGTTGTTTAAGAAAAATGAGTGAAAACAATTTATTTAGCATAAGAAAAAAAAATTCAAAAACGCTCAAATCGGATACCAAATGATAGGGGCAATAGATCGAGATCGTATTCAAGTTGTTCGACTCGAAAAAATATTCGAATCTAACCTGAAAGAATAAATAAATAAATAAATAACACTAAAAGAAGAAATTCAAGAAAAAATAAAGATTCAAAACATAGATAAATAAAGAAAACGTAAATTAAAAGGTGGAAGATGAATTGAATAAACCGATGGATATGGATAGAAGATAGTTGTCCAACTAAACCCTTTGAGATATAAACCCTAACAAATTCAATTAATGGCTCTAGTCAACCCTCCTAGAAATAATCCTTCAAGTTGAAGGATGAAGAATGAATTCTTATGACTCCTAAAAGAAAATCAAGAAGAAAAATCACTTCTCAAAATTACAAGAAAGCAATCTTGCATGAAAGAAATTAACTCCAAGAGTTGAAAACTTTATTAATAAATGAATTAGTACATTTAATGAATAATGAAGATGTCTTTATATATGCTAGTTAATTACGTCCATATAAAACTCTTAAGTTTAATGAAACTCTGATTAATCTAAAAAATAAATAGTTTTAGTAAAACTAAACTTTCTTGTTGACTAAGAAACATAGAACTCCTCACAACTTTAAATACTTAAAAATATCTTAAAATTCGTAATAAATAAATAAGAAAATAATAAAACTTAATATAGATATATATATACACAAAATATTGAGGTCATATATAATTAAAATTAGGCCTTAAACTTGAACCCAATATGATTTAAACTTGAATTCAAGTTTGAAATCATAATTTCCCATAATAATCTCGTCCAAATATTTTACTCGCGTAATCTTCAATAAAATGGTCATAACTTGAGCTCCCGGACTTGAAATTGATTATTAAAAGTGAATTTTGAAGCTAGGAGGTAACTCTTCAAACTCTATGTAGACATCTCAGCTCAAAAATGCTTGGATTCTATCTAAAAATTTGTTACAAATCGACTAATCTTCCAAACTTGAAAATTGACAGCTTAGTTGAATTGATTTTAATAAATTTCACCCCATACACAGGAGCGAAGCTAGAAAACTTTTTTAGGGGGCCGAAATGAAATTTTAATTTTTAATAGTTTATATTTTATAATTTTTAAAAGATCAAATTAATTTTTTATAAATTTAAATGATGTCAAAATATAATTTTACCTTTACTAATTTAAAATTTTAAAATTTTCTAAATGATTAAAATAATTATTTTCTATTTTAAGGCCGGCCCTGACTGAATTTTGCGAGAACCCAAAATAATAAAAAATTGAAAACTAATCCAAACCCAAAACCGAATCCAAAATCACTCAAAAAGCTTTGGACTTGAATTTACCAGACTCAGATTTATCCGATTTGAAATTTGACCCACCCAATTGCTACCTCTAATAAACGTGATGCAGCATAAAACATGGTTACGGTGTAAAACGCAGTGTTCCGTTACTTCAGAAACTTGCCGACACGTGGCGTACATTGTAACTCCAGAAACGCGGTTTTAATAGATTTTCTTTTTTGTTTCTTAACTCCCCCAAAATGTCTGAAAACCTCAAGTAAAAACATTGCCGTGACGTGGCAGTTATTTTATTTCGATCTAATTCTGTATTCAGTCCCTTTTGAAACTTAATTCATTTATTTTTAATTTCAGAAATTTAATCTATTTACTTATATGATTTAAAAATTAGAATTTAATTATCGATTGAGTCTTAGTTCGGTTAATATAGGTATTATTGCAAGTGCAGGAAAACTTGGGTTCAAATACATACTAAAGTGTATTTATTTATAGGAATTATGGGTAATTTTAAGTATTGTATAAAAAATTAAATTTCAATTGGTAATGCTATTAACTGACTTGATAAACTTAAAATTTAACTCTTAAATTTTTAAAGTTGAATTTAATAAGTATTTAACCTGAATTATAAAAGTTGCTTCATCAAATTAAATGTTGAACATAAATATATTGTTTGTTTAATGTAAATGTTAAATTTTGAATGTTTTATTTTATATTTTTACAATTTATTTGAATTTAAATATAAAAATATTTTATATAAATTAAAATTTTAAATATAAACATATCATAAATTAAAAAATAAATATTTTTTAAAATGTCCAAATTAATAATAAAAATAATTATTTTAAATTATTATGGATTGATTTATAATTTAAAGATGAATAGATAATGTAAAAGACAAAAATAAAAGTATAAATTGAATAAATGTATTTTTTTATTAAGTGCACCCCTCATTTTATTTTTCAATAGTTTTTTTTAAAGTATCCATAATTATTAAACTATCACAAATAAATAGTTTGGGTAATTACAATCCATACTAAAGCTAACAAATTGATAGAATTAGAACTCATTCATAATAACCGCACATGAAGAGACTCGAACACTTCCACATAAAATTGTGCATGACCCTTTATATTTGTTATCAAACATGTCTAAAAACTTAAATAACATAAATTATTTCAGTAAATTATCAAACAAAACATTATATTAAATCTAAATATCTGTTATCAACAACACTTTAATTTCCAAATCAGAACTTTAAATACTAAAATATAACAAATTTAAATTTAACAAATAATTTATTAATGATATTATAAATTAAAGTTTAATTTTTAAATTAGGGAGTAAATTCATAAAAAAAAGAAAGAAAGTAGAGTCATATTTAAAACGCTTTTTTTTTACAGTGGCGTGCGCCCAATTTTGTCTCGTTGAAGAAATCTGGTCAAACCCAGATTCACTTTTTATTACCCTTCCAAAAACTTCATTTTTTTTTTAATCTTATTTAATTAAACGACCTATGTATACACCCACACCATAAACATTTTCTCAAATTTTTTCTTTTTAATTTTTTCTCTTTCAAATTAACCTCTTGTATTCTTTTATCTTTCTTTTTCTTTTTGTAGGATTTTGAAGATTCCAAAGAAACAGGTATTTTTCCTTTTTATTAACTTTTTCAGTGTTTATATGAATCTGCTTTATGTCGATTTTGTTTAATTTTTTTCATTTCTATGCTTGCGTTGAGGTTTATCTTTGATTGTGATTCGGTGATCTAAGAATCGGCTTGAATTCGAACCTAGTTTCGTAGATTTTTAGGTTGAATTTCTATTGCGGATCATGATTTTCTTTCTTTTTTTAATAATTATTATTTTTCCTTCAAGAAAAGATCAAATCGATCATTTTAAAAACTCGTTTTTAAAGTCTTTTGCTTGTTTCAATGAGTAATTTTCAAAATCCATGCTTTCTTAGTTCAATTATTGAAACATGTCTATTGATGTTCTGAACTAATATAGGATATGTTTTTCTAAAGGATGGAGAAAAAACGTTAAGTTTTTTGTTTGAAAAATCATTTAAATTTGTTGGGCATTTGAAATTTTGAGCTTTCTTTGATTTTATTGCAGGAGATTTATTGAGATTAAAGTATGTTAGAGCAGTTGCTGATATTTACCAGAGGAGGGTTAATCCTCTGGACTTGTAAAGAGCTTGGAAATGCTCTTAAAGGGTCACCAATTGACACCTTGATCCGGTCCTGTCTTTTGGAGGAACGGTCTGGTGCAGCATCATATAGCTATGATGCCCCAGGAGCTTCTTATACCCTCAAGTGGACATTCCATAATGAGCTTGGTCTTGTATTCGTTGCTGTGTATCAACGTATTCTCCATCTATTGTATGTGGATGAGCTTCTTGCGATGATGAGACGTGAGTTTTCGGAGATTTATGATCCAAAAAGGACGGTCTATAATGACTTCGATGAAACTTTTAGGCAGCTTAGGAGGGAGGCAGAAGCTAGGGCTGAGGAGTTAAAGAAATCAAAACAGACGGATAAGCCTGTCAATAATAAAAAGAAGCAAGGGCAGGTGCAGAAAGCTGGTTCTGATAAAGGAAGTAAGAAGAGTGAGGGTAGCTTGGCTACTGATGGTGGGGATGGTGATAAAGCGAAAGGTCATAAATTGGAGAATGGACACTCCAATGGTAATCATGTTGAGATGGAAGAACCTAGGGCAGGTGTTGTTAATGGTAAAGAAAATACTAGCTCCAATATTAGTGCTTTTGATGTAAGTAAGCTTCAGAAAAGAACTAAAGGTGGAAAGAAAACTGATACTGTTGTTAACAAGGGTTCCAAGCCGGACCCTAAGAAAAAGGCTACAAAGAAGAATAGAGTTTGGGATGATGCACCTCCGGAGACAAAACTGGACTTTACTGATCCAGTGGATGGAAACGGAAGTGGAAATGACAATATAGAAGTTGTTGCAGCAAATCAAGGCGAAAGTATGATGGACGTAGAAGAGATTATCAGCAGTGATAGTGAAGGTGAAGTAGATGACAACGTGCAGAAGGATAGCAAGCCTGAAGCTAAGAAAAAGGGTTGGTTTTCCTTTATGTTCCAGAGGTAATTTATTGATGTAGTTCCATCATTTTGGTCCTTACTTTTATTGTTGGATACATCTATTCTTTGAAATTGGAGGGCCCTACCTCCCTCCTCCCTTTTTTTTTAAAATCCATAGCTTATATTGTGTTCACTGTTCAGATGTTTGTCACAAAGTATGTTCTCATTACTTTTTATTTATTGTTCATAAAGCCACTTTCAACAGGAGCTGCAGATGTGGTTTAATGAGTTGATCACTTCAATGTTGTTATTATGTGGCTCAGTAGTAAACTGTGCAGAAGGTGGCATAAGTAGTCAATTTTTGAGATTTCTTCTCTTAGGCTTTACCAGTTAAAGAATGAAATAGTTAGACATCATTTTTTTATTCATTGTTACTTATTCTAGCCAAAAGGAGTTTTGAGTCTTTTTCGTTTCTCATCTTATCTTAAGATGACTCTTATTGTGCTAGCTTTAATTTGGATAAAGTACTATATGCTCCTAGGCCATGTTTCATGTGGGCTTTATACAACTTGCATGAGAAGCTTTAATCATCACCATTGTTGAATTTACCATGCAATTGCATCATTTATTCATTATCTATTTTGTTGGGCTCAGTTTTGCTGGAAAGGCTAATTTGGAGAAGGAAGACCTGGAACCAGCTTTGAAGGCTCTCAAAGATGGGCTTATGACCAAGAATGTGGTATGTCTTCTGCTAATTTGACATACTTGATTTCTGATGTATTAGTGCGTCTGAACATTCTGAGGATCTTCCATTTTATGTGGCATTTACAGGCTGAAGAGATAGCTGAGAAGCTTTGTGAATCAGTAGCTGCAAGTCTTGAAGGGAAAAAGCTGGCCTCATTCACAAGGGTCTCTTCGACAGTTCAGGTCTGCAAATTTTCCAACATAACTTTTCTTTGTTCTTTTTCTTTTAGCTTTCCTGCCTTTTAATTTTCTATAAATTTACTTGTGTATTGTAATCCGTGACTGCAGGCTGCCATGGAAGATGCCCTTGTTCGTATTTTAACTCCCAGGCGCTCCATTGACATACTGAGGGATGTACATGCTGCCAAGGAACAGAGGAAGCCATATGTTGTTGTCTTTGTTGGCGTTAATGGAGTTGGGAAATCAACTAATCTCGCCAAGGTTAAGCTGATTTAACTGCTCTATATACAGTTTTGTACTTAGGGACACGCTTTCTGGTACAATTGGCCAACCTTCAAAGTCAATGTTGTTTTGTAGGTTGCTTACTGGCTTCTGCAGCACAATGTTAGTGTTATGATGGCTGCTTGTGATACATTCCGTTCTGGTGCTGTTGAGCAGTTGAGAACACATGCACGTAGACTCCAGGTATCCACGTAGACTCCAGGTATCACATCAATCTTAAATGTTATATTTTTGACACATTTGGGCCATTATCTTCAAAGGCGGATTGTTTCATGTACCAACATGTATTATTGGCATAGCTACAGTTTGTTTTTATCTGACTTGCTACTTGTTGCACCTTGTCAGATTCCTATTTTTGAGAAAGGGTATGAGAAAGATCCTGCAATTGTAGCAAAGGAAGCAATTCAGGAGGCCACTCGTAATGGTTCTGATGTTGTTCTCGTCGATACAGCTGGTCGGATGCAGGTATCTTCTAAATCAGTTTATTTATTTTTGTACACTTTATACTTTAGCGTATTGCTTGGTGTGTGTTCTCTTCATAATTTTCATTTCTTTCTGAAGCCTGAAAATTTTATTGTACCTCTATAAAGATACTTATATTATGCTTATCAGGATAATGAACCACTAATGAGAGCCCTCTCAAAGCTTATATACCTCAACAATCCAGATCTAGTCTTATTTGTGGGAGAGGCACTAGTTGGAAATGATGCTGTTGACCAGTTATCAAAATTCAATCAGGTTTTACTTCCACATTTAAGCATTTGTATTTTCTAGTATTATACCTATTTGTTGTACCTATATATAAAGCTTTGCCCTGTTTTTTCTTGCAGAAATTGGTTGACCTCTCTACTTCTCCTACTCCTAGATTGATAGATGGGATTCTGCTCACCAAATTTGACACTATTGATGATAAGGTAAAATTTGATAAGGCTTTCCTATTGGAATGCACTGACAGTGTTTTATTTTTTGTGACGACTCATCTTCTGGTTCCGTGATGGTGTACCACCAATGCATCAAAATATAGATGTAGATTTTTTAGAGTTAATTGCAGCAAACGGCACTAAACTGTTGCTTGAATTTTAAATTTTTATGTCTAAACAAATAGAGTCTTCAAAGAATTTATTGTATTAATTAGGTCTTTCCGTCAGTGTTGAATGTCAGTTTAATCCGACTGAACGTGAAATATATGTACTTACTATATGGATTAAAAAAATAATATCATTAAAAATTAGGCTGACGGATTGAACTATATGTCTATAGAGTGGGTTGATTCATGTGTTAATAGTTGGATGTAAAATAATTTGACAACGTTGATCTTTTGAGTTGGTAGGAGTTATCAGACTGCCATTAATGTGTTAGTTTTGTGATGCAACTGAAAATTGGTGTAGGTTGGAGCAGCGTTGTCAATGGTGTACATATCGGGAGCACCGGTGATGTTTGTCGGGTGTGGCCAGTCATATACAGACCTGAAGAAGCTTAACGTCAAATCAATAGTCAAGACACTGCTGAAATGAGTGAATGCAACTCATAAATGCATTTTCAATGCTCCACTCTTTTATGACTGTTTTCTTTGATTGCGACTTTGTGAGTGTTATTTCAATGGAGGTGCTTCAATCCCTTATTAAATTACACAGTTTTAAAATATTTGACTATTTTCTTTTCTTTAAAAAATTAAGTTATTGGAATTTCACAAAATTGGAAAATAATTAGAAAAGAAGTATAAGATATTAAAAATTAGGGACAAGAATAAATAATGAAAAGATTAAAATGTTAAATAAGTCTTCTAATAATATTTAAAAAATTAATGTTTTATTGATAAGTGCATTCAATTGAACAGTTTGAATTATGATTAGAAATTAATTGAGTTTTTTGAAATTATTTTTCCTTCAGTTGACGTAACGGTTGACATGATTACTTGTTTAATTTTATTCTTTTTTAAAAATTATTGTTGAAAAATCATTCAATATTATAAATTATTATACAATTTTAGAAATTGTTAGAGATAAAAATGATATGGAACGAATATGCTCTTGGTGGGAAATGACCTCAATCTTTTCATTATTTCGGTTGAACAAGTATAAAGGGTTAGTGGTTTCAATTACCAAAACACTGCCGTTCTGGTCCGTGTCTTTTAATTGAAACAGTACATTTTGATGAAAGTTGTTTTGACAGCTACCAATCTGTTTTGATTTGTTATTCTCCAATTTTAGCACCAATCAAGCTAAAGGGAAAACGGTTATAGAATGATAGCCACGACTTTTCTCTTTGTTCTCACCTTCTTCCTCTAAACTTTCTTCTTCTTCTTCTTTTTTCTTGTAATTTTTCTTCTCAAAATTTTCATTCTTAACAAATGTATCAGAGCCTAGCGATCTTCATGGCCAACGAGGGTGTGACAACGAGCTTATAGAAGGACATCAACCAATTGCAACAGGAGTTTTCTCAGCTAGATGCCAAACTTGATGTTTGTTTTCAGGAGATGCAAATGACTTTGAAAGGAGAGCTGCAATCTCTCTTGGACCAGTACATCGGACAACCATCACCTGTTGTTACTCCTAGTCTTCCCAAAGATAAGAGTAAGGGTATTTTAGGGGAGCAACCATCTGGTTTCCCCCCTCGAGAAGCATTTATGGTTCTACCTTATCAGAAATGGAACCTAGAGAAGCATCCTCTTGGTGTAGTGGCCTAGAAGTTTTAACCAGAGGTTTTAAAATGGAGTGTCCTTGTTTCACTGGAGTTGACGTCAGGGGTTGGTGGTCTAAGCTGGAGCAGTTTTTTGAAGCTGAATTAGTTCTTGACCATGCCAAAGTTCGAAAGGTGATGCTATATATTGAACGAAAAGCTTTGGATTGGCACCAATTTTTTCTTAACGTCAATGAGACCTTCAACAACAGACATGGGAGATCTATGCAAGTGGTCTCCAGGATCGTTTTGGATCTGACACATATTTGGATCCCATTATGGAGTTGGTTTCTCTTAAATAACAGGGTACAGTAGATTAGTACCACGATCTATTTGTAAGTCTTCTGAACCAGTTTCATTTACCAGAAAGCTATGCATTGAGTATTTTCATTAGTAATTTGAAGTGAGAGATAAGTCAATATTTGTGGTTATTTAAGCCCCACACACTAGTGGAGGGTTTTAAAATAGCTAGGTAAGTGGAGGGTCTCATGGCCAGTCCTTATAGGAAGGCCCCTCTGATCAATAGTTGGGGTATTCTAAACCTTATCTACACATTTTTAAAGATTATGCTTCTGTCCATTCTCCAATAGAGGTCAAAAAGAATTTGCCAGCAACTGTAACTCCTAAACTTCCTACTACCAAGTCATTATCTCAGACTAAAATGAAAGATAAAAAAGGGAAGGGATTGTGCTTTTAGTGTGCCTCTAAGTACACTCAAGGGCATAAATGCGTTAAGTATCAACTGTATCAGTTCATAATAGAAAATTCTATTAAGTCTGAAGTGGATACTAAGCTCCAACCTCTTGTGGTGCTCCAAGATTGCCCGATTAGCCAGATTTGGAGGATTCAGAATTTGAGGCAACCTCACCAATTCTGTTTATACATGCTTTTAAGGAAATCCAAAAGGCATAATACCATGCGTTTGGCAACTACTATCAACCAGCAGGAGGTTATAATATTAGTTGATTCAGGAAGTACTCACAACTTTGTGAATTACAAGTTGACCAAGAGATTAGGTTTGCTTGTTACGCCATCTAACCAGCTGAAGGTGATGATTGTTGATTGAGGGAGTTTGGCTACTTAAGGAATTTACAAGTCTATTTTGTGGGAATCTCAAGAACACAAATTTGAAACTGACTTTATGGTCTATCTGTCAAAGGGCGTTTAGTGCTTGGAATTCAGTGGCTTTTGTCCTTAGGTTCGATTGTTTGGAACTTCGTTGCTCTCACTATGCTATTCAAGTATAAAGGCAACTCTTGTTCTTTACAATGGATCATTCCCGTAGGTCTTCAATTGTTGACATGTCCCCAAAAGTCCAAGTGTTTTACCTTGTTGAATAAAGGTCCTAGTCCAATGCTTTTGGCTTTAAATAGTCATACAATGCTCCATATGACTTCACAAGATCTTCCATTGGATTTACAACAATTATTGGTCGGCTTTGAAGATGTTTTTCAGATATCAAAAGAACTCCCTCCCCTTAAGTTGCATGACCATCGAGTTTTACTAATGGATGAGACTAAGGTGGTCAAGATTTGACCCTATAGATATCCCCCTCTTTAGAAGACAGAAATTAAAAAGCTTATTGGGGAAACATTGGAAGTTGGCATTATCAGAGACAGTACCAGTCCCTTTTCTTTTCTTGTGGTGATGGTTAAGAAAAAAGATGGCAATTGGCGGTTGTGTATAGATTACATGTAGCTCAATCTGATAACCATTAAGAATCAGTTTCCAATTCCTATCATCGAGGAATTGTTAGATGAACTCGGGGCAGCTACACATTTTTTCAAATTAAATTTGTAATCGGGTTACCACTAGATTCGGGTATGGGATTAAGACATCCACAAAACAACTTTTAAGACTCGTGAGAGGCACTATGATTTTTTGGTGATGCCTTTTTGGCTCACCAATTGTAACACCCATAAACTATATTCGTCACCGGAATAGGGTTACACAGTATTACCGTACACAATAGAACATTTATAGCGAATAGGAATTAATTTTCAAATTGATTTAATAAATACATATGAAATTTGAAATGTAATAAATCATGCATTTACGGGCCTTAAATCGAGCCTACGTGGCCTTAAAAATAGCTTTCGAGTAATCAGGGACCAAATCGGAACAAATCAAAACATTTTATAAAAAACTAAAAAAATTTCACCTATAAAGGTCTCGCGGTCGTATGTCCAAGTCGTGTGGCAAAGCCCAGACCGTATGGCTCAAAACATGGCCATGTGGCTATCCTACACGTCCGTGTGCCCAATCGTGTACTCACCTTACACTCACTGACTTGGCTCACATGCTCGTGTCTCAGTCCATGTGCTAGCCCATATGAATGATGTATAACATGCCCAAGGCACACGCCCGTGTGGGTTGCCCGTATGCTACACACGGTCGTGTGACAACCCGTATCCCAGGCCGTGTGTACCCAAACATGACCAAAATTATGTTATTTCCTCACCCAATTGTATAGGTACCTAAACCAATTCATAATACATGTTCACAAGTCTATAAACACACCTTTAAACAACCAAAATATGTCATTTTCAATAACCTAAAATCATACCAAGTATCATATACCACAACTTTACAATACCATATTCCCAAATGATATAATTATCATATTAGTCCCTTTAATTATCTTTTTATAACTATTCGATAACTCTTAGTAATAGAGATCAACTTTCTCAACTTTTATGATTTAATCCTTTCACTTAATTAACTAATTAAATGTTAAAATTTTATAACTAAATTTAAACACCACGCTAAAGACCTCATAAATATTAATTAATATTTATGAACTGATACGTCGGAGTTGTGGTCCTGAAACTACTATTTACGATACCACTTAAAATGGGTTGTTACACCAATACTTCCTCCAGCTTTCAAACCTTGATGAATGCAGTGTTCAAGAGGCTCCTTTGAAAGTCAGTACTTGTGTTCTTTGATGACATCCTCTCGTCTACTCTAGCAGCTGGGATGAGCACTTGTCACATTTACAAGAAGTTTTGCAAGTGTTAAGGAGCAATAAATTTTTTGCCAAAATGAGCAAGTGTTGTTTTGGTTCTTCTAATGTGGAATACCTTGGTCATATTATTCAACAAGGGCCAGTTTCCATGGATGCATCAAAGTTGATAGGGTTTTAGATTGGCCTCAACCACAATCCGTCAAGGATTTAAGGGGTTTTCTCAAGTTGTCTAGGTATTACAAAAGATTTATTAGGAATTATAGAGGTATAGCCAAGCCTTTGACTATTTTGTTAAAAAAAATGTTGTGTGGAAGTGGAACACAGACACACAGGTAGCTTTTAAGCAACTAAAACAAGCAGTTTGTTCAGTTCCTATGTTGACTCTTCCCAACTTTTAGGAACAGTTATGTGTGGATGTAGATGCTAGTGGCCAGGGAGTTGGGGCTGTTCTTCAGCAAAAAGGGAGGCCAATAGCATATTTCATCAAAGGGTTAGGTGTGAGATATCAAGCACTATCAATTTATGAAAATGAGATATTAGTTGTCCTATTGGCAGTTAAGAAGTGGCGTTCTTATCTTGTGGGAAGGCCCTTTCTGATAATGATTGATCACCAAAGTCTTAGATTTTTATCTGATTAACAAGCCATAGCCCCATATCAACAAAAATGGGTGGCAAAAATGTTAGGCTATGACTATTCTATCACCTATAGGAAAGGCATTTTGAATATTGTGGTAGATGCTTTATTTAAGGAGGTCCCACGAATAGGAGGGTCAGTTACTCCAAATTATGGTTAGCATTGTGTGGTCTGGTCTTTGGGATAGGGTGAGGGAATCCATTAGGTTGGTTGCTAAGTTGTAGGATTTGATCAAGGAGCTTCAGCAACTAGCCTCTTGATACGAACTCGTCTCGTGATGTTTTGAGTTGTATGTGTTGCCCAATCGTGAATTGAGTAAGGATGGATTCGTTTCGGTTTTAAAATGAAACGAAATAGAGATAATGGCTTCAAACAAAGGTAATAAACAAAATAAAGAGGAAACAATAACAAATTAATTGGCTAAGACCGAAAATGAACCAACAATAACGAATTGTTGACCCGAATCTCAAAATGGTCTTTAGGTGTTTTCGGTTAAAGGAAACAGGAAAGGAACCTTGACCCACTATCAACTATGATAGGAACCAAAGGTATATTGAACGCCACACCAAAGGTGATAAGTTCAGCAACAAAGAAAAGATGGACGCCACAAGCTATGCTTGATAAGTCAAATCAATTCCGAAAGAACAAAGAGAATTGGATAGCTCACAATTCAAATATTTCATCTATATTCAGCAAAAAGTTGTTCCCTCTATGGCTGATTACATCTATTTATAATGCTAGAACAAGGTAACCGAATGGTCAAAAACATCCACTTAATGTGCCATAAAAAACTGATGTCTTTTCTTATTCTTTGAACCAAATAACTCCTTCCATAAAATCACTTTAATTCAGCTGATTTGAATGTCTTTAATGGCTTAGAAAATGACTCTTGAGTTGTCCTTGGCTAGTTGAATAGACACCATCTCTTACCAGCTCCTTAATGACATTCAAAGGCTTGATTAATTTCTCTTAAAAGCTCCAAAAACGGCTGGAAGTGGAAGAGTTGCTGCTGAATTTTAAAGGGCATAAAATGCTCTTTAAAAACTCCTTTTAATGATCTTTAAGCTCCTTTTTTTAACAGCCCCTTTAATTGTAACTCAAAAGAACTTGAACAGCCACTTATTAAATGTGTAACAGCCTTGAATTGTAACCACTATAAGCTAAAAAGTCACCTGCAATAAACACATTAAAATGAGTTTATTAAACACATTAAAACACTTATTAATCATAACACATATTAAACTTACTTAAATAAATGAACTAAAACATATATGCAATAATTATTCCAGCAACTAGTTTAATTAAAGAAGTATAATTTAAAGAACTTAATTTATGCATCAATAAATAATCCTAGGAACTAGATCAATTAAGAAGCATCTTATTTAATAAAGTTCAATAACAAACTCATGTATTAAAACTTTAAGATAAGTTAAATTAATTGATCAGCAACTTATTTATTAAACTAAAACAAGTTAATTAAAAGAAACAAATTCAGCTTGCAATAAATTGCAAGTAACGCCTTTTGAACGGTTTGAAGCACGACTATCAAATCCGGCCACTCCCTCTTCCCAAGCTCGTTTCACATAGCTTGCTATTGCATTTCGAAATCTCTTAGCTCGTGATCGAGTTATTGGTCCTCGTGGCAGCTCAATGGATTCGGTAGTAATTTCCCGGGCTAAGGTTGCATCATTCCCCCCCTCTTCGAGGAGATTTGCTCTCAAATCGTCACCTACATCGAAAAGAGATAAATCAGCAACATTAAAAGTAGCACTAACCCCATACTCACCAGGTAAATCTAACTTATAAGCGTTATCATTAATTCTCTCCAAGACTTGAAGAGGTCCATCTCCTCGTGGTAATAGTTTGGATCGCCTTTGAACGGGAAATCTCTCCTTGCGCATGTGAATCCAAACCCAATCACCAGGTTCAAATATTACTCGTTTACGGCCCTTGTTAACTTGATGTGCATATTGCTCCGTTCTTCGTTCAATATTATCCCTAACTCGCTGATGTAATTGTTTCACAAAATCTGCCTTTTTCTTTCCATCTACATGCACCAATTTATCAAAAGGTAAAGGCAATAAATCCAATGGAGTTAAGGGATTAAATCCATACACTACCTCAAATGGTGAAAACTTGGTAGCTGAATGTACCGATCGATTGTATGCAAATTCAATGTGAGGTAGACACTCCTCCCAAGTTTTTAAATTCTTACGTATAATGGCCCGCAGTAGTGTTGACAGAACTCTATTAACAACCTCTGTTTGGCCATCAGTTTGGGGATGACTTGTTGTGGAAAATAATAGCTTAGTTCCAATCTTTCCCCATAAAGTCCTCCAAAAGTGGCTGAGAAATTTAGTGTCTCGATCCGAAACAATGGTTCTTGGAATTCCATGCAATCGTACAATCTCCCTAAAAATAGATTGGCAACATTTAAAGCATCGTCAGTTTTGTTACATGCAATGAAATGAGCCATTTTTGAAAACCGATCAACTACAACAAACACAGAATCTTTGCCATTCTTTGTTCTAGGAAGACCCAAAACAAAGTCCATAGAAATATCCATCCATGGCATTTCTGGAATCGGTAATGGAGTATAGAGTCCATATAGTTGGACCCTTGATTTCGCCTTCTTGCAAACAATACAGCGATTGCACACTTTAGCCACATCTCGTTTCATCTTTGGCCAATAAAAGTGTTCTTGAAGAACGGCCAAAGTTTTGGCAATACCAAAATGTCCCATTAAACCCCCACTATGTGCTTCATGAACCAGCAAATTTCTAGTTGATCCTTGGGGTATGCACAACTTATTTTCTCGAAATAGGAATCCATCTTGCTGATAGTACCTGTCATACGCACCTTGCACACATAACTTGTAAACTTCTCCAAAATCAGAATCATCAGCATATAATTCCTTTAAATAAGCAAAACCAAATAACTTAACATCCAAATAATTTAAAAGAGCATACCTTCGCGATAAAGCATCTGCAACGATATTTTCCTTACCTTGCTTATACTTAATCACATATGGAAAGGATTCTAACAATTCTACCTATTTTGCATGTCGCTTGTTAAGCTTAGTTTGCCCTCTCAAATGCTTCAAAGCGTCATGGTCCGTGTGTATAACGAACTCCTTAGGCCAAAGGTAATGCTGCCACGTTTCTAATGCACGTATCAATGCGTACATTTCTTTGTCATATGTGGGATAATTGAGCGTAGCTCCATTAAGTTTCTCGCTAAAATAAGCCACCGGTCGCCCATCTTGCGTTAAAACCGCACCTATTCCTATTCCAGAAGCATCACATTCTACCTCGAAAATTTTGTTAAAATTCGGCAAACATAAAAGTGGAGCATTAGTCAAGCAATCTTTGATTTTAACAAAAGCAGATTCTTGTTCATCAGACCAAATAAAAGGTGAATTTTTTTGATAATACCGGTTAATGGGGCAGCAAGAGTGCTAAAATTCGGTACAAACCTCCTATAGAAGCTTGCAAGGCTATGAAATCTTCTAACTTGGCTGATGTTATTCGGTCGTGGCCATTCTTGTATTGCTTTAATCTTCTCTTGGTCCACCTCTAATCCATTCGCACTTACAACAAAACCTAGAAAAACAACTTTGTTAGTACAAAAGTTACATTTCTTAAGGTTTGCATACAATACTTCCTTTCGTAAAACCTTCAAAATAGCATGCAAATGTTCAAGATGTTCAGTTAATGATTTGCTGTAAATTAAAATATCATCAAAATAAACTACGCAAAAACGACCAATGAATGACCTCAAAACGTGGTTCATCAACCTCATGAAAGTACTCGGTGCATTGGTGAGGCCAAAAGGCATCACTAACCACTCATACAAACCGTATTTAGTCTTAAACGCAGTCTTCCACTCGTCCCCCTCCTGCATACGAATTTGATGATACCCGCTTTTCAAATCAATCTTAGAGAACAATTTTGCTCCACTAAGCTCGTCTAACATATCATCAAGTCTAGGAATGGGATGTCGGTATTTGACGGTAATTTTGTTGATAGCTCAGCAATCTACGCACATCCTCCATGAACCATCTTTTTTAGGCACCAACAGAACAGGAACCGCACATGGACTTAAACTCTCCCGTATATAGCCTTTTTCCATTAATTCCGCCACTTGTCGTTGCAACTCTTTAGTTTCCTTTGGGTTGCTTCGATAAGCTGGTCGATTTGGAATTGTAGCTCCGGGAATAAAGTCTATTTGGTGTTCAATACCTCGAAAAGGAGGCAATCCACTTGGCACATCTTCCGGGAAAACGTCTTTGAATTCCTGAAGCAAAGAAACAATAGACAAAGGGAAAGAATTATCAAGTTCGTTAGCATCAAATAAGCATTCCTTGTACATAAGTACAAGTACGGGTTGATGCAACAACAATGATTTTCTTATCTCTTTTTCTCTGGCAAATACACTCATTTTACCACTCTCAATTTCTTTTTGACTTTCTTGTTCCTCTCGTACTTTTACCTCCACTCCCTCAATTTTTTCTTTCTTTTTTTCATTTTTCTTGTCTCTCTCTTTTTCAATCTTTTCCTTCAACTTCAATTGATCTTGGTACACTTGCTTTGGAGTCAATGGCGCTAAAGTTACATTCTTGCCTCGATGCTTGAATGTATAGCGATTTGTATAACCATCATAGATCACGCGCCTATCAAACTGCCATGGACGTCCCAAAAGTAGATGTCCCGCATGCATAGGAACTACATCGCACACCACTTCATCTTGGAACTTTCCAATAGAAAATGCCACCACAGCTTGTTTTGTTACTTTCAGCTCACCTCCATCATTTAGCCATTGCAACTTGTATGGAGTTGGATGTTTAGTTGTAGCCAAACCTAGCTTTTCCACCAACATAATACTAGCTACATTAGTACAGCTACCACCATCAATGATCATACTACATACCTTGCCTTGAATGTGGCATCGAGTGTGAAAAATATTCTCCCTTTGTTGATCAGTTTCAAAACTTTGAATACTGAGGCTACGCTTCACCACAAGAATTTCTCCTTCAACGGGTAACTCTAAATCTTCATCATCGGATGTCATTTCAGGTTCATTTTCATCCTCTTCCTCCGACTCAACTTCTCTATCAGCTTTTATCACCATAATTCGTCGATTGGGACATTGACTAGCTATGTGCCCTCGGCCTTGACACTTGAAACATCTTATGTCTCTCGTGCGATTTGGTCTCTCGTGCGATTTGGCGCTTGCTCATTTTTATTTCGACTTGTCTCTCCAATGGGTTGATTTGATTTAACTGCTACAGTTGGCTCTTTTGTTCTAACAGGGGGTTTGTTGACTCCTTGATTCCATTTGTTGGTTGAAGAATTGGCATAGGGTCTACTAACTCCTTTTCGCTTAAGTTGCTTTTCAACCTTTATCGCCATGTGAACCATGTCCATCACTTCAACATAGTGTTGTAGTTCAACTATGTTGGCAATGTCACGGTTTAAACCCACAAGGAACCTAGCCATGGTTGCCTCTCGATCCTCCTCGATATCAGCTCGAATCATCACTATCTCCATCTCCTTATAATAATCTTCAACACTTCTATTTCCTTGAGTAAGGTTTTGAAGTCGTTGATAAAGATCTCGATGGTAGTATGATGGAATAAATCTTTTCCGCATGACTGATTTCATTTCTCCCCAAGTAGAGATGGGTCTTTCACCATTTCGTCGTCGACTAGTTACAAGCTGGTCCCACCACACTATGGCATAATCAGAAAACTCAATTGCCGCGAGTTTCACCTTTTTACTCTCCGAATAGTTGTGGCAATCAAAAACAAGCTCAATCTTCTTTTCCCACTCCAAATAAGCTTCAGGGTCATTCTTACCTTGGAATGGTGGAATTGTCATCTTGATATTCTTAAGATTGTCATCTGGTCGTTCACGATCTCTAGGACCTCGTTGTCGTTGACGGCCTCGACGTCGTACACTTTGGGCAGATGAGTGATCACTTTCTTGTCCACTTGCTTCATAAGGATCTTGAATTGGATGTTCTTGCTCTTGTCTTGCATCTTCCGGAGTCATCTCACGTTGTTCTCGTCTCTCGACTCGATATAATCGATCTTCAATTGGTTCAAGTTTTCTATCAAATAATCGCTCCATCTCTCGCATAATTGCTTGAAGGGTAAGATCTGGCACTCCTCTAACATTTCTTACGGGACGGAACCCTCCTTCCACATTTTGATTTTTTTCCGGACTTCGTGACATATTTTTTTTTAAAATGAACTCACAACAAAGAATCTCACTATCCACTCACAAAGAAATCTCACTTCCTTGGCTTTTATACTCTCGAATAAACTCACCACTCTCTTGCCTCTTTCCTCTCACTCCTCCTCTCTAAGTTCTTAGGAATTATTTAAACTTAAAAAGCAGTTGTTGTGGGTCGGCTTACAACCTTGATGTTTGGGCTTGGTAAGAATATTGTAGGACAAAGGAAAGTAGGCTTGAATCAAGAAATGAAAGGTTGGATGTGGCGAAATAGTAGAAGGTAGTAATAACTATAATTTAGGCAGCAAACAACAACAAAATTTCAAAACTAGCTTCTTCTTTTTTTTCACGAAAATTTCTTTTTTCACGAATTTTTTTTTCACGAATTTTTTTTTCAACTTGATATCCAATCTCTTAAGTTTGAATGGAAACCAAATTTTTTTTTTTGAAATTTTTTTTTGAAATTTTTTTTTGAATTTTTTTTTGAAGAAACTACTATACCGTATTGCCGACAATGTCGATTCTTACTCCAAATTCGCTAGCTCTGATACCAATTTGATACGAACTCGTCTCGTGATGTTTTGAGTCGTATGTGTTGCCCAATCGTGAATTGAGTAAGGATGGATTCGTTTCGGTTTTAAAATGAAACAAAATAGAGATAATGGCTTCAAACAAAGGTAATAAACAAAATAAAGAGGAAACAATAACAAATTAATTGGCTAAGACCGAAAATGAACCAACAATAACGAATTGTTGACCCGAATCTCAAAATGGTCTTTAGGTGTTTTCGGTTAAAGGAAACAGGAAAGGAACCTTGACCCACTATCAACTATGATAGGAACCAAAGGTATATTGAACGCCACACCAAAGGTGATAAGTTCAGCAACAAAGAAAAGATGGACGCCACAAGCTATGCTTGATAAGTCAAATCAATTCCGAAAGAACAAAGAGAATTGGATAGCTCACAATTCAAATATTTCATCTATATTCAGCAAAAAGTTGTTCCCTCTATGGCTGATTACATCTATTTATAATGCTAGAACAAGGTAACCGAATGGTCAAAAACATCCACTTAATGTGCCATAAAAAACTGATGTCTTTTCTTATTCTTTGAACCAAATAACTCCTTCCATAAAATCACTTTAATTCAGCTGATTTGAATGTCTTTAATGGCTTAGAAAATGACTCTTGAGTTGTCCTTGGCTAGTTGAATAGACACCATCTCTTACCAGCTCCTTAATGACATTCAAAGGCTTGATTAATTTCTCTTAAAAGCTCCAAAAACGGCTGGAAGTGGAAGAGTTGCTGCTGAATTTTAAAGGGCATAAAATGCTCTTTAAAAACTCCTTTTAATGATCTTTAAGCTCCTTTTTTTAACAGCCCCTTTAATTGTAACTCAAAAGAACTTGAACAGCCACTTATTAAATGTGTAACAGCCTTGAATTGTAACCACTATAAGCTAAAAAGTCACCTGCAATAAACACATTAAAATGAGTTTATTAAACACATTAAAACACTTATTAATCATAACACATATTAAACTTACTTAAATAAATGAACTAAAACATATATGCAATAATTATTCCAGGAACTAGTTTAATTAAAGAAGCATAATTTAAAGAACTTAATTTATGCATCAATAAATAATCCTAGGAACTAGATCAATTAAGAAGCATCTTATTTAATAAAGTTCAATAACAAACTCATGTATTAAAACTTTAAGATAAGTTAAATTAATTGATCAGCAACTTATTTATTAAACTAAAACAAGTTAATTAAAAGAAACAAATTCAGCTTGCAATAAATTGCAAGTAACGCCTTTTGAACGGTTTGAAGCACGACTATCAAATCAGGCCACTCCCTCTTCCCAAGCTCGTTCCACATAGCTTGCTATTGCATTTCGAAATCTCTTAGCTCGTGATCGAGTTATTGGTCCTCGTGGCAGCTCAATGGATTCGGTAGTAATTTCCCAGGCTAAGGTTGCATCATTCCCCCCCTCTTCGAGGAGATTTGCTCTCAAATCGTCACCTACATCGAAAAGAGATAAATCAGCAACATTAAAAGTAGCACTAACCCCATACTCACCAGGTAAATCTAACTTATAAGCGTTATCATTAATTCTCTCCAAGACTTGAAAAGGTCCATCTCCTCGTGGTAATAGTTTGGATCGCCTTTGAACGGGAAATCTCTCCTTGCGCATGTGAATCCAAACCCAATCACCAGGTTCAAATATTACTCGTTTACGGCCCTTGTTAACTTGATGTGCATATTGCTCCGTTCTTCGTTCAATATTATCCCTAACTCGCTGATGTAATTGTTTCACAAAATCTGCCTTTTTCTTTCCATCTACATGCACCAATTTATCAAAAGGTAAAGGCAATAAATCCAATGGAGTTAAGGGATTAAATCCATACACTACCTCAAATGGTGAAAACTTGGTAGCTGAATGTACCGATCGATTGTATGCAAATTCAATGTGAGGTAGACACTCCTCCCAAGTTTTTAAATTCTTACGTATAATGGCCCGCAGTAGTGTTGACAGAACTCTATTAACAACCTCTGTTTGGCCATCAGTTTGGGGATGACTTGTTGTGGAAAATAATAGCTTAGTTCCAATCTTTCCCCATAAAGTCCTCCAAAAGTGGCTGAGAAATTTAGTGTCTCGATCCGAAACAATGGTTCTTGGAATTCCATGCAATCGTACAATCTCCCTAAAAAATAGATTGGCAACATTTAAAGCATCGTTAGTTTTGTTACATGCAATGAAATGAGCCATTTTTGAAAACCGATCAACTACAACAAACACAGAATCTTTGCCATTCTTTGTTCTAGGAAGACCCAAAACAAAGTCCATAGAAATATCCATCCATGGCATTTCTGGAATCGGTAATGGAGTATAGAGTCCATATAGTTGGACCCTTGATTTCGCCTTCTTGCAAACAATACAGCGATTGCACACTTTAGCCACATCTCGTTTCATCTTTGGCCAATAAAAGTGTTCCTGAAGAACGGCCAAAGTTTTGGCAATACCAAAATGTCCCATTAAACCCCCACTATGTGCTTCATGAACCAGCAAATTTCTAGTTGATCCTTGGGGTATGCACAACTTATTTTCTCGAAATAGGAATCCATCTTGCTGATAGTACCTGTCATACGCACCTTGCACACATAACTTGTAAACTTCTCCAAAATCAGAATCATCAGCATATAATTCCTTTAAATAAGCAAAACCAAATAACTTAACATCCAAATAATTTAAAAGAGCATACCTTCGCGATAAAGCATCTGCAACGATATTTTCCTTACTTTGCTTATACTTAATCACATATGGAAAGGATTCTAAGAATTCTACCTATTTTGCATGTCGCTTGTTAAGCTTAGTTTGCCCTCTCAAATGCTTCAAAGCGTCATGGTCCGTGTGTATAACGAACTCCTTAGGCCAAAGGTAATGCTGCCACGTTTCTAATGCACGTATCAATGCGTACATTTCTTTGTCATATGTGGGATAATTGAGCGTAGCTCCATTAAGTTTCTCGCTAAAATAAGCCACCGGTCGCCCATCTTGCGTTAAAACCGCACCTATTCCTATTCCAGAAGCATCACATTCTACCTCGAAAATTTTGTTAAAATTCGGCAAACATAAAAGTGGAGCATTAGTCAAGCAATCTTTGATTTTAACAAAAGCAGATTCTTGTTCATCAGACCAAATAAAAGGTGAATTTTTTTTGATAATACCGGTTA
Source organism: Gossypium hirsutum (assembly GCF_007990345.1). Classification (NCBI taxonomy): domain Eukaryota; kingdom Viridiplantae; phylum Streptophyta; class Magnoliopsida; order Malvales; family Malvaceae; genus Gossypium; species Gossypium hirsutum. The sequence goes on along the minus strand of NC_053442.1, from coordinate 22,866,036 downwards.
ATGGGGCAGCAAGAGTGCTAAAATTCGGTACAAACCTCCTATAGAAGCTTGCAAGGCTATGAAAGCTTCTAACTTGGCTGATGTTATTCGGTCGTGGCCATTCTTGTATTGCTTTAATCTTCTCTTGGTCCACCTCTAATCCATTCGCACTTACAACAAAACCTAGAAAAACAACTTTGTCAGTACAAAAGTTACATTTCTTAAGGTTTGCATACAATACTTCCTTTCGTAAAACCTTCAAAATAGCATGCAAATGTTCAAGATGTTCAGTTAATGATTTGCTGTAAATTAAAATATCATCAAAATAAACTACGCAAAAACGACCAATGAATGACCTCAAAACGTGGTTCATCAACCTCATGAAAGTACTCGGTGCATTGGTGAGGCCAAAAGGCATCACTAACCACTCATACAAACCGTATTTAGTCTTAAACGCAGTCTTCCACTCGTCCCCCTCCTGCATACGAATTTGATGATACCCGCTTTTCAAATCAATCTTAGAGAACAATTTTGCTCCACTAAGCTCGTCTAACATATCATCAAGTCTAGGAATGGGATGTCGGTATTTGACGGTAATTTTGTTGATAGCTCAGCAATCTACGCACATCCTCCATGAACCATCTTTTTTAGGCACCAACAGAACGGGAACCGCACATGGACTTAAACTCTCCCGTATATAGCCTTTTTCCATTAATTCCGCCACTTGTCGTTGCAACTCTTTAGTTTCCTCTGGGTTGCTTCGATAAGCTGGTCGATTTGGAATTGTAGCTCCGGGAATAAAGTCTATTTGGTGTTCAATACCTCGAAAAGGAGGCAATCCACTTGGCACATCTTCCGGGAAAACGTCTTTGAATTCCTGAAGCAAAGAAACAATAGACAAAGGTAAAGAATTATCAAGTTCGTTAGCATCAAATAAGCATTCCTTGTACATAAGTACAAGTACAGGTTGATGCAACAACAATGATTTTCTTATCTCTTTTTCTCTCGCAAATACACTCATTTTACCACTCTCAATTTCTTTTTGACTTTCTTGTTCCTCTCGTACTTTTACCTCCACTCCTTCAATTTTTTCTTTCTTTTTTTCATTTTTCTTGTCTTTCTCTTTTTCAATCTTTTCCTTCAACTTCAATTGATCTTGGTACACTTGCTTTGGAGTCAATGGCGCTAAAGTTACATTCTTGCCTCGATGCTTGAATGTATAGCGATTTGTATAACCATCATAGATCACGCGCCTATCAAACTGCCATGGGCATCCCAAAAGTAGATGTCCCGCATGCATAGGAACTACATCGCACACCACTTCATCTTGGAACTTTCCAATAGAAAATGCCACCACAGCTTGTTTTGTTACTTTCAGCTCACCTCCATCATTTAGCCATTGCAACTTGTATGGAGTTGGATGTTTAGTTGTAGCCAAACCTAGCTTTTCCACCAACATAATACTAGCTACATTAGTACAGCTACCACCATCAATGATCATACTACATACCTTGCCTTGAATGTGGCATCGAGTGTGAAAAATATTCTCCCTTTGTTGATCAGTTTCAACACTTTGAATACTGAGGCTACGCTTCACCACAAGAATTTCTCCTTCAACGGGTAACTCTAAATCTTCATCATCGGATGGCATTTCAGGTTCATTTTCATCCTCTTCCTCCGACTCAACTTCTCCATCAGCTCTTATCACCATAATTCGTCGATTGGGACATTGACTAGCTATGTGCCCTCGGCCTTGACACTTGAAACATCTTATGTCTCTCGTGCGATTTGGCGCTTGCTCATTTTTATTTCGACTTGTCTCTCCAATGGGTTGATTTGATTTAACTGCTACAGTCGGCTCTTTTGTTCTAACAGGGGGTTTGTTGACTCCTTGATTCCATTTGTTGGTTGAAGAATTGGCATAGGGTCTACTAACTCCTTTTCGCTTAAGTTGCTTTTCAACCTTTATCGCCATGTGAACCATGTCCATCACTTCAACATAGTGTTGTAGTTCAACTATGTTGGCAATGTCACGGTTTAAACCCACAAGGAACCTAGCCATGGTTGCCTCTCGATCCTCCTCGATATCAGCTCGAATCATCGCTATCTCCATCTCCTTATAATAATCTTCAACACTTCTATTTCCTTGAGTAAGGTTTTGAAGTCGTTGATAAAGATCTCGATGGTAGTATGATGGAATAAATCTTTTCCGCATGACTGATTTCATTTCTCCCCAAGTAGAGATGGGTCTTTCACCATTTCGTCGTCGAATAGTTACAAGCTGGTCCCACCACACTATGGCATAATCAGAAAACTCAATTGCCGCGAGTTTCACCTTTTTACTCTCCGAATAGTTGTGGCAATCAAAAACAAGCTCAATCTTCTTTTCCCACTCCAAATAAGCTTCAGGGTCATTCTTACCTTGGAATGGTGGAATTGTCATCTTGATATTCTTAAGATTGTCATCTGGTCGTTCACGATCTCTAGGACCTCGTTGTCGTTGACGGCCTCGACGTCGTATACTTTGGGCAGATGAGTGATCACTTTCTTGTCCACTTGCTTCATAAGGATCTTGAATTGGACGTTCTTGCTCTTGTCTTGCATCTTCCGGAGTCATCTCACGTTGTTCTCGTCTCTCGACTCGATATAATCGATCTTCAATTGGTTCAAGTTTTCTATCAAATAATCGCTCCATCTCTCGCATAATTGCTTGAAGGGTAAGATCTGGCACTCCTCCAACATTTCTTATGGGACGGAACCCTCCTTCCACATTTTGATTTCTTTCCGGACTTCGTGACATATTTTTTTTTAAAATGAACTCACAACAAAGAATCTCACTATCCACTCACAAAGAAATCTCACTTCCTTGGCTTTTATACTCTCGAATAAACTCACCACTCTCTTGCCTCTTTCCACTCACTCCTCCTCTCTAAGTTCTTAGGAATTATTTAAACTTAAAAAACAGTTGTTGTGGGTCGGCTTACAACCTTGATGTTTGGGCTTGGTAAGAATATTGTAGGACAAAGGAAAGTAGGCTTGAATCAAGAAATGAAAGGTTGGATGTGGCGAAATAGTAGAAGGTAGTAATAACTATAATTTAGGCAGCAAACAACAACAAAATTTCAAAACTAGCTTCTTCTTTTTTTTCACGAAAATTTTTTTTTTCACGAATTTTTTTTTCACGAATTTTTTTTTCAACTTGATATCCAATCTCTTAAGTTTGAATGGAAACCAAATTTTTTTTTTTTGAAATTTTTTTTTGAAATTTTTTTTGAATTTTTTTTTGAAGAAACTACTATACCGTATTGCCGACAATGTCGATTCTTACTCCAAATTCGCTAGCTCTGATACCAATTTGATACGAACTCGTCTCGTGATGTTTTGAGTCGTATGTGTTGCCCAATCGTGAATTGAGTAAGGATGGATTCGTTTCGGTTTTAAAATGAAACAAAATAGAGATAATGGCTTCAAACAAAGGTAATAAACAAAATAAAGAGGAAACAATAACAAATTAATTGGCTAAGACCGAAAATGAACCAACAATAACGAATTGTTGACCCGAATCTCAAAATGGTCTTTAGGTGTTTTCGGTTAAAGGAAACAGGAAAGGAACCTTGACCCACTATCAACTATGATAGGAACCAAAGGTATATTGAACGCCACACCAAAGGTGATAAGTTCAGCAACAAAGAAAAGATGGACGCCACAAGCTATGCTTGATAAGTCAAATCAATTCCGAAAGAACAAAGAGAATTGGATAGCTCACAATTCAAATATTTCATCTATATTCAGCAAAAAGTTGTTCCCTCTATGGCTGATTACATCTATTTATAATGCTAGAACAAGGTAACCGAATGGTCAAAAACATCCACTTAATGTGCCATAAAAAACTGATGCCTTTTCTTATTCTTTGAACCAAATAACTCCTTCCATAAAATCACTTTAATTCAGCTGATTTGAATGTCTTTAATGGCTTAGAAAATGACTCTTGAGTTGTCCTTGGCTAGTTGAATAGACACCATCTCTTACCAGCTCCTTAATGACATTCAAAGGCTTGATTAATTTCTCTTAAAAGCTCCAAAAACGGCTGGAAGTGGAAGAGTTGCTGCTGAATTTTAAAGGGCATAAAATGCTCTTTAAAAACTCCTTTTAATGATCTTTAAGCTCCTTTTTTTAACAGCCCCTTTAATTGTAACTCAAAAGAACTTGAACAGCCACTTATTAAATGTGTAACAGCCTTGAATTGTAACCACTATAAGCTAAAAAGTCACCTGCAATAAACACATTAAAATGAGTTTATTAAACACATTAAAACACTTATTAATCATAACACATATTAAACTTACTTAAATAAATGAACTAAAACATATATGCAATAATTATTCCAGGAACTAGTTTAATTAAAGAAGCATAATTTAAAGAACTTAATTTATGCATCAATAAATAATCCTAGGAACTAGATCAATTAAGAAGCATCTTATTTAATAAAGTTCAATAACAAACTCATGTATTAAAACTTTAAGATAAGTTAAATTAATTGATCAGCAACTTATTTATTAAACTAAAACAAGTTAATTAAAAGAAACAAATTCAGCTTGCAATAAATTGCAAGTAACGCCTTTTGAACGGTTTGAAGCACGACTATCAAATCAGGCCACTCCCTCTTCCCAAGCTCGTTCCACATAGCTTGCTATTGCATTTCGAAATCTCTTAGCTCGTGATCGAGTTATTGGTCCTCGTGGCAGCTCAATGGATTCGGTAGTAATTTCCCGGGCTAAGGTTGCATCACCTCTTCTCACCCAAAGTTCACATAGGATAGTAAAACCCTTAGGAGAAAGGGGAAAATTGTTGTGGGGAATAATACTGACTTGAGGAAAAATTTGTTTCATTATTTCCATACTAGTTTGGCTGGTGGACACTCTAGAATTCATGCCACCAGACACAGGTTGTCAAGTATGCTCTATTGGAAAGGGTTATCGAAGGATGTTAAAACATGGGTAAAGGAATATTCCATTTGTCAGAGGTGTATGGCAGACTTAGTAGCATCACCTGGTCTCCTTTAACCCCTCCCCATTCCAGACCGAGCTTGGGTTGTTATTATCATGGATTTTATCAAAGGGTTACCTCATTCAAAAGGGAAGAACGCCATACTGGTTGTGGTAGATAGGTTGACTAAGTATGGTCACTTCCTAACTCTCTCTCACCCTTACACTACAGTCAATATGGCTCATGAATTTTTTATGTCAAGTTTACAAGCTCCATAGTGCTCCTGAATCCATTGTCTCGGATCGAGATAAGATTTTTATTAGCACATTCTGATAAGAACTGTTCAAGCACATGGGCACCAAGCTACATCTATCCACTATTTACCATCCTCAAATTGATGGCCAAATAGAGGTATTGAATAGATGTTTGGAGGGCTACTTACGATGTATGACTGGTGAAAAGCCCAGCGATTGGGTGAGTTGGATTCCCTTGGCAGAGTAGTGGTATAATACTACCTATCATACAACCATACAAACCACACCATATGAAGCCCTTTATGGCCAATGACCTCCACTGCATCAACCCTATTTTGTAGGTTCTTCGCATCTTGCTATTGTTGACAGTAGTTTACAAGCAAAGGAAATAGCTAAACACTTGCTTAAGTTTCATTTGAAGAGGGCTCAAGGACGCATGAAGCAGCTTGCTGATAAGAAAAGATCTGAGCGAGAATTTCAGGTTGGTGAATTTGTGTATCTCAAGCTGCAACCTTATCGTTAATGTTCACTCAAAAAAGTGGCCAACCAGAAATTATCACCAAGATATTATGGTCTCTACCCAATCAAGCTTACAAACTGACCGTTCCTTATGAATCACGAATCCATCCAACGTTTCATGTATCTCAACTCAATAAGCATATCGGCCACACTCTTGTCTCACCCTTACTTCCGCTGGTGGGCACTAATGGTGATCTTCCAAAAGTTCCAATCAAAATAGGGGATCAGTGCATGGTTAAAAGAGGAAATCAAGCTGTCACCGAGGTCTTGGTGGAGTGGGCCAACACCTTTCCTGAAGACTCTACCTAGGAAAGCTTCAGTGACCCCAGAGATATCCAGCTTTTGATCCTTGAGGACAAGGACCGTTTTTTAGGAAAGGAGAAATTGATATGGAACGAATCTGCTCCTGGAGGGAAATGACTCAACCTTTTCAATTTTCTATTATTTCAGTTGAATAAGTGTAAAGGGTCTGTGGTTTTAATTACCAAAACACTGCGTTTTAATTTCTTTAGTTAAACGGTGCGCTAAAGGATATTTTACAGCACTATTTTGGTCAGTGTCTTTTAATTGAAACGGTATGTTTTGATGGAAGTTGTTTTGACAGTTGCCAATTTGTTTTGATCCATTATTCTCCTATTTTAGCACCAATCAGGCTAAAGGGAAAACAGTTATGGAATGATAGTCACGACTTTTCTCTCTGCTCTCATCTTCTTCCTCTAAACTTTCTTCTTTTCTTCTTCTTTTTCTGTAATTTTTCTTCTCAAAATTTCTGTTCTTAACAAAAAAATGCAAAAGATTATAAGAATTATTAATATTACAATATTTTTAAAATATAATAAAAAGTTTATAAAAGTAAACAATTCTTTAAATTTTATTTAAAATATTAAAAATTATAAAAAAAATTGAAAATATAAAAAAGGTTAATTTTTTATTTTATTTTACAGGTTTGGAGTTTTTGGTTTTAGTAATAAGGATATAGAGAAATTGAAGCGTAATGATGATTAGACTTGTGTGGGGTGTTGAGTAAAGGATTTGAGTGATGGTGAGTTTAGTGCTTGATAGCTTAAGGTAAGTGATGGGTAGAGGTGTTCATGTGCAATACAATTTACTATTCAAAAAAAATATATATATAGATAAAAATATATTTTAATATTTTGTATATTTTTATAATTAAATTTGAACAAAAATATTTTTATCATTTTTAAAATGGTGAAACAAGATATTTGGGCAGGCCAGGTTTAACTTGGCTTGGGCCTAGAAATATTTTTGAAATCAGGCTTAAGCTTAACTTAGCCCATGAACATCTTTAGTGAGGGATAATGTTTTAATTGAGGAAAGTTGATTTTATAGAAGTTGATAACGATGGGTTGAGGTATGATGTAAGACAATTTGAGAGAGAGAAAAAAAGTAATATATATTTTTTATTTTTATAATTTTTGAATAATTTCAGTAAGTTTTATATCATTTTCTATCTTTTTATAATTTTCTAAGAAACTTATAACTTTTAAAATATTTCTATATTTTTTTTATAATTTTTAATAGTTATTATATTATTTTATAAATTTTTAATAATTCTTTTTATTATTTATATTAAAAAAGTTGAGAATTTTTAATAAATTTTTATTTAAATAAACAATTAAGCTCTCCTAAAATACTTAAAAATCAATTAAGCCCTAACAAATTAATAAACATCAATTAAGCAGTCTATGTCATCATTTTTCCACATTGACATACCATGTCATTGTTTTTCCCTGACAGCCACCACACAGCTTGCCACGTCAACCACTTCAACACTTATAGTCTGTCAAGGGCTTCAATAGAAAAATGAATTCAAAGAGCTCAATTAACTATCAATCTTGATTTAAAGGATTCAATTGGATACACTTTTCGAAAAGAGTTTAATTATTTTTTTATTATTTTTAGAGTGCTTATTTAGCATTTTAGCAATAGAAAAAGGAATTTGAACTTTTTTAGGTTTTATTAGTTTACTTTGGTTATTATTAAAATATATTATGTTGACAAGTTAAATTCGTTATTATTAAAATCAAATTGAATTTTTCTTTTTATTTAATTTTTATTGCCTAAAAGTATTTTTTATTTAAGTTAGGTGCGTTTGATAAATTAAAATTTTAAGTACTGAAAAATTGAGTACTGAATTTTTACTAGTATATTTTTTTAAGTGTTAAACTTATAATAGAAATTGCTTGGTAAATTAGTATATTTTTATATGTGTTGAATATAATTATGTTGTTTGATAAAAATAAATGTTGATTTTTAAAATATTCTTTTCGTCAATTCATATAATATCATAGAACAATAAATTCTTTATACAATAAGCACTTTAATTATTTTATATAAAAGACTATTAAATATATATATATATATATATTTCATTCTTTTTACAATACAAATTTGAATTGTGTTATTGTATAAAAGTAAAATGAATTGTTAAATTTAAAATTAAAATAATTATAACTTGAAAATTTTAAAATTACATAAATTCGTTAGAACCCGCCTGGCTCAGTCTAAGCTTGAATCTGAAAAAATTTGAGACCGAGAAATCTGAGTCTGAAGTAAACCCAATCTAAGCCTACCTATTTGTCACCTATATAGAGTTGGCAAAATATGCCCGAACAAGAAAGCCCGCCCATTTCAATATGAATTCGAGAAAGCCCAAGCTTGTAATAGATCCAAGTCCAGAACAGCTCGAGCCCATGACTATTTTGGCCTGAACCCAAGATAAATTCGATCCAAAACTTGAATTTATAACTGAACAACCATAATACACATTAATATTTAATATATTTTTATGATATTACTTTAAAAATAAAATATAAATAAATGATCAGTTTTTGAAAATAAATTCATAAGCATTTTAAATTTATATGAAACTTTTATTAATATGAAAAGTAATTAATAATAATTTTTATATTAAATTATAAAGTGAAATAAATTTTTAAAAATATAAATTAAAGAAGATAATGTTATAATTATATATGTCTAATAAATCTATAAATTTAATAATTATTAAAATCTATAAAATTAAACTTTAATGATAATATATTAATTTAACAATACTATAACTTGCGTTATACTTATTACAAATGATTAAAATTGATTTACTATACAATAATAATAACATTAATAATAAATTTAATTTTAAACCAATATCTTTTAATAAAAGAATATCTTAGAAAATTTAAAAGTTGTTTAACAATTAAAAATAAAATATATTAATAAAAATATATTACAAAATACATAAAGCTGATTCTTAATAAAATTACATAAAATCAAGTCATTTGAAATTTGAAATTAGAAGTTTTGTAAATAATTTTTTAAAGAAATGTGAATAAAAAAATATAAAAACAACTAATTAAAATGTAGAATCTCAACATACTTCATAACTCAATCAATTTAAATTCAACATCTCAACATTTCTTCTCAATTTCAATGATTCATCTTCTTCTTCATCTGATGTAAAATAACAAAAATATAGTTAATGACTGAAAGCTCTTACCACCAGAATATGTGGATATGTCGTATCCAATTATGAGTGCAGATTAATATTTCAATATTATGAGGCGTGTACGTAAGATAATTCCTCCATTTATTGATATAAAATAAATCCCTTGTCATTGTTCGAGTTTGCTTCCACCACTTCAAAACATTGAGTTGCATCTCAAACTTTTCTCTTCCCGCAACTAAAGATATATTCAATTCTTTTCTATTTTGAACCAACCCGTAATTTGTAAAATTCTATAATAATAAAATATAATCCACATATCAACTTACAAAAACAAATACATAATTAAAATTTGAATATATATATAATTTTATTGATGCATATATATACTATTATATAATACGAATCATATGATATAATATTATATAACGTGTTTAAAAATTCATTTGATATATGAGTTTGACATTTTTGGTATTTTTATTTTTATTTTGTTCATTGTGGTACATGTATTTGAAAAAGGTTATCCAATTTGGTACCCAAAGATAAACTTTTTAGTGTTTGATTCGGACTTTATGGTAGATTTGATGAAAAATAATTGCTAATATTATTATGTTTAAAATTTTCATGATTTTGGTAATATAATAAATTTAGTGTTAATTATGAATTTGTTTAATTTTTCATTTAATTTGTCAAATGTAGTAGGAAAAATTTGATTTAATTTGGGTTTTAGGATTGATTTAATAACAGTTAAGTGCTAATATTATTAGTTAATTATGAGCTTTCATCAATTCAACTCTAAGACTCGAATTAAACACTAAAAAGTTAACATTGTTACCTTTAGGCACCAAAATGTATAACTTTTGTCAAATACAGGTATCACATTGGACCAAAAAATAACACAAGTGCCACATTAGAAAGAAGTATCAAACTTAGGTACCAAATTATGCATTAAGTCTATATAATGTAGTTGGAGAGTTAACTTTCAAATGTATGAAAACTAAAGAAACTTAGAGCATATTTCAATCAACATAATGATAAACAATAATATCTTATAATAATTAATACTTTATGTACTATTGTTATAGTATGCGATATACTATTACGTAACAAAATAATACATTTTATAATTATTAATATATATAACTATTATTGTATTATAGATTATAATAAAAGATATAACATCGATAGTTATGGGTAATTTTGTATATTAAAATACATGTTTATAGCTAGCAATACATAAAATATTATTATAAATTTAATATCTTAATAAATTGTTTTTTATTAAATTAGATTTTGAATTGGCCTTTAAATTTTACAAATTGTATTTGGGTACTGGGGGGTTTTTTTTTAGACTTGATATTTAGGCTATAATTAGTTTATTTTGAGTTTGGATAATAATGAATATTTTATTTGGGCTTGAGCTTACCATAATATATTTGGGTTTGAGAATAAATATTTTAGAATATGAGAATTAGATTTATAAATTTAAAAGAAAGATAAAAAGTTATTTAATTTTCAATATAATATAATAATGAACAATAAAAGGTATTTTCATCAATTCATATAATATTATAGGATAATAAATTTTACATACAATAAACTGTTATGAATATCTTATTAAGTGGATGTCCATCATGATTAAGATAAAGTTTTAATGTACTTTAAATTCTAATAGTTATTAAAATTAGATCTCTACTTCTTTTATACTTCTTATGCGTATAAATAGAGACTCTGATGAAGCATTGTAATCACTCCTTTTGATCAGTAAATTACGTTCTCAATTGTTTTCATATTTTCTTTGTTCTTTATTCTCCCCATCTCTCTTTATTTTATAACATAAATATTTTAATTCTTTTATATAAAATAACTCTATTTTTTATATATATATATAAAAAAGTTAAGTTTTTTATAAGGCAAATTTGAATTGCACCAGCATCATATAAAAATAAAATAAATTATTATATTCGAAATAAAAATATTTATAACTTACAAGTTTCAAAATCAATTGAAATCGTTAGAGCTCATCCAACAAAATCCGAGTTCAATAAAAGCTCACCCGAGCTCACCTATTTGCCACCTCTACACCTCTTTTCCAAGCATTTGATTTGCCTTCCTAAGGCCTTGTTCCGTGGAAAAATATTTTTTTTGTCATATAAATAAGGCTGAACAATCAATTTTTATCTTAAAAATATAGCGTATGGTGAAATATTTTCAATATATATATAATGTTTTAATAGTTGCATATGAAAAGTTATAAGTAAGCAAAAATTATGTCATTTGATTATTAATCAAAAGTTGTCACTATTTATAGTGATGAGTTATATCTCTTAAATTGATATCATTGTTATGTTCTGCTCACTGAATTGTTTCCATTAATGCAAAACATAAATAATCATTGTTCATTTGTCAATAATTCTTTTACACACTATAATATAGGTGGAGAGGATAGAACCTTGAAGAAAACATAAATGTATTTCATGTACAATCAGTGGAATGTTTAGACTTCAAATAGAATTAAAATGATGATATAAAATTATAGAATATAATAATAATAATAGAAAAAGGAATATATAAGATTGGACACAGTTTGGTGGCAAACATGCCGAGATCTTGGCAAATTCAATATTGCCTTGCTTGGTTGGCGTCTTCTTAGTGCTTCTACCTCTCTCGTTGCCGGAGGTCGTAAAGCTAAGTACTGATTTTCTTAATTCGCAGCTTGGGACTAACCCATCTCCTACTTGCCAATTCATTTGGAGTGCTACAGGGTTATTGATCAATGGTTTACAATAATGGAAAGTCAGTTTCAATTTGGCAGGATAAGTGGTTACCTGCACCATTCAAACTTTTGGGACGATTTAATTAATGCGGACACTAGCATCATGGAAAATTGACTTGATTCATACATTGTTTTCCCCGAATGATGATCGTTGGATTCTGTATATTCCTCTTTCTTCGACTGCTGCAGATGATATTTGGTGTGGCAACCCAAACATTCTGGGATGTATACCGTTCGCTCTAGCTACAAAGCAACTCCTCTCCAGCACTACTGCTTCTTCGTTGTCCTTACTGCTTACAGACACCGAAACTCAATTTTACAGGAAATTGTGGGACTTACATCTACCTGAAAAACTCTAGGTTACAATTTGGAGGGTCGTTATGAAGAGAATAGAAGTGTTTTTAGATTAAAAACAACTATTCCTCATATCTTCATTGCCAATGAGAAAACAGCTAATATATAGCTTTTACAACAGAAAAATATATAACTTTCAAATCCTTCAACTCAAAAAAAATATCCATATTCATAATCCTAAAACTCCAAAACTTGGATTGATTCGCTTCAAGGTGCGTGATGAAACTAAAAATATATATATTTGATCTATAAGAAAACAATTCAACTAGAAAATTGTTGGATGAAATACAAAAATTATCACATGTTTCAAACTCTCCAAGTTTGGTTTTAGTTGGTGGCACTACAAAAGCTCCCTGAGCCTAGTTTTACTGCTGTAGATGCAGATATGGATATGCCCTGCTTCTCATAGGTTCCCATAGAAGGAAATGAAGTATACTCATATCGGTTCATAATAAATCTGAATTGGACAATATGTAGTGAGATAGACTTCACGTATGGTATAATAAAAACTCAAATCTCCCCAGAAACAATGAAATCAAATCAAACCTCGTTCAAGGACTTTTTTCTTTTACAATTACATTAATAGGACAAGACCAATACTTATTTTGTAGATTAGAGAGACGAGGGATACGTGGCGCAATGGTAGCGCGTCTGACTCCAGATCAGAAGGTTGCGTGTTCGATTCACGTCGGGTTCAATTCCCAATGTTTCCCTTATTTTTTTTATTTGAAAATTTTCACTTTCAGTCCTTTTACGTTGGATTATTTTCAGATCAATCACTTACAAGTACAAGTTTGAATGATTTTTGTCACTTTTGCTTTGGAATTTTTCAAACGGTTTGGACTAGTTTTGTGATCATTATCATTCAATAAGGTTAGTTTGGGTCAAGTCAAGCCAATCTAGATTGAGTCATTTCGGTCCTTTTAATTTGGATCAATTTTGAATTCAAATAATTTTGAGTTCAAATCATTTGGGTTTTTAAAGTAAAACAGATCATTTTCAAGTCATTTTATGTTACTTATTTGCAGGGTACTTCTAACATGTGTTTAGAGTTCGAAAGAATTAAAAAGGATTTAGTCGGATATGTTGATTCTAATTATGCAAGAGACTTAGATCGAATAAGGTCTCTCACAGGTTACCTATTTGATTTTGGGAATTGTGTCATTAGTTGGAAAGCAACAGTTCAAGCTATAGTAGCTTTGCCGACTACTAAAGCGAAATACATGGCAATTACTAAAGCAGTAAAAAAAAAACAATTCGGTTAAGGGTTTGTTTAGTGAACTGGTAAGTGAAAAAGGGTATCATATATTGTGATAGTCAAATTGTCATACATCTCACGAAAAATCAAATTCATCACGAAAGAACGAAGCACATAGACATTCGTTATCACTTTGTTCGAGAGGTGATCATTCAAGAGGATGTTCAAATTCTTAAAATTGACACAAAACACAATCCGGCCAACATGTTGACAAAGAGCCTTCCAGTTTCAAAGTTCGAGCATTTCTTGGACTTGGTAAGTATTTGATGAAGAATCAGTTAGGCTCGTAACAAGGCTTGGCAAGAGAGTTAAGTCAAATATGAGTCAAGGTGGAGATTTATGGAGTTATGCCTCGTATTTTGGACTAAACAGTGTGTGACGTCGCAACGAGAAAGTGTTCTTCGTATCGACGAGCAGCCGACATCACGACAAGAAGAAAGCCCTCCTCTCGATGACACGATCCTCCTTCGTCTCAACGATGCAATGCCACATCACGACATTGTGGGAATGGTAAAATCTAATATTATAAGATCAAATAATTATTTCAAATATCATTATTTTTATACGTGAAATATTTCAAATAATTATAACAAATATTATTACATTTTCACATACATTGTGAGTATGGTAAATTATGATATTGTAAAAATAATAATTTTAAGTACCATTATTTTTATATGTAAAATATTTCAAATAATTATGTAAAATACGCATACTTGAGACCTACAATACGTAAGTATTTAACTAACCGACCAAGTTAAAATGTCAAAAGAAAGCACATTTGGTATAAATTCTTTTTTTGCAAAAAAAAAAAGAAAAAGAAAAAGAAAACCTATATGACTAAATTCTTTTAAATAATAACTTTTAAAACTTTTTTCTTTATAATTTGATAAAAACTGTCCGAACGAATGTCGGGACAAGCAAGATTAAAGTCCGGCGCAAAAAAGCATAAATGCAAATGAACAAAATACAAAGACGAGAACTTAGGAGTACGCTGGCACAGCCCCTTCAAATTGAAATAGGCAAACTCTAAAACGCCATGCCCCAAAAGCTTCTCCTTTTCACCTTGCCGAATGCGTGAAAGGCCAAAATCTAAAACAAATCCAACAACACGCACTTAAACTACCGATTTGGGATCTGTAAAGACACCCAAAATCGGGGGCATCACATCGCATTCGCCATGCAACTCTCTACACTTTCTCTTTTCCCTTTCTGTAACTTCCTCACTCTCTATACACTTTTCCATCTACCTAATCCTATTTCTTCTTTATGCAAAAGTGATTATTTTGTTCATTTATTATACTTTTTAGAATGTTTAAAAATGGTTACTTGAGGGCTTACATATTAGCTTCTCTCCTTTTTTCTGGCAGCTGTTCCTAAATTTCTGCATATTAAGGCGAGCCGTGAGGGTGAATCTCGGTGTTATTTTACTCTAAATCAGGGATTCAATCGATCAAACAAATTGTCCAGATACATCGTTATAAGATCTCAACTAGCTGGAACTGGGATCCTTGATGCTACCAATTCTTTATCAGGTTTTCATTGAAGAGCTATTTTATTTAGTCATTGACCCTTTTTCTTTAAGCTCTTGCTGCTTTCCCATTTTATTAATTTTCCCAACTTTTAACGTGCAGAAATTAAGCCGAGCCCGAAATTTAGAGGAGTATGCTTCTATGGTATGACAGTTATGGCAGGCGTTTTACCGTTTGGGATCCTGATAGTGGCTCATCCCTTGGCGCTCATCTTTGATCCCTACAAGACAAAATTTTACAATCTTATTCCAAAACTATGGGCAACCGCAAGTATTGCTCCCTTCTTCGATATCGAGTTGGAAGGATTGGAGAATCTGCCCCCGCAGAATGCTCCTGCGGTGTATGTTTCGAACCACCAGAGTATCATAGACTTCTATCCACTGTTAACTCTGGGAAGAAGCTTCAAGTTCATCGGCAAGAATACGGTATTTCTTTATCCTGGAATCGGATGGGCTATGTATATTCTGGGTATGATTCCGGTAAAGCGCATGGACATCAGAAGCCATTTGGTATATTAATTTACCTTGTTTTCTCTATTATTGTATTGTTGTTGTATATGGACTTGAAATGGTATGGGCATGGAGGAGGCTGTTAGGAGATGTATGGATCTGGTAAGGAATGGTGCCTCCGTGTTTTTCTTTCCAGAAGGAACCCGGAGTAAGGACGGCAAGTTAGGTGATTTTAAGGTACATAAACTTAATACTCTATGCATGTAGGTCCATTTGTTTGGATCATCATCATCATCATGCTCATTGGTTTTATCATGTTGCGCAGAAAGGTGCATTCACTGTTGCAGCAAAAACCGGAGTGCCTGTAATACCTATGACCTTAATCGGCACCGGCGAAATCATGCCTGCAGGAATGGAGCATGTCGTCAACTCAGGCTCCGTCAAACTCATCATTCATAAACCCATCAAAGGAAACGATCCCGAAATTTTACGCCAACTAGCTAGAAACACCATTTTAGATACCTTAAGCATCGAGGCTCAGAAAAAAAAACGGCTCTCATAAGCTCGTAACCGTCTATCAATTAAAAAACTATCCATCATCTGTCATTTGGACTAAACCAATTCCCTTTTTCTATGAAATCAAGCTGGCGAGGATGGAGATGAGAAGTTGATAAATTTGAAATTTAATAGTGTAAATTAGAGAATGAATAATGAGAAGGGATTATATGAAACTGTGATTTCATGTCATTTTTATTCATTTTTAATAGTAAAATGACAAATCAACTTTTTCCTTATTATTTTTAGCATTTTTAGTTGGATTTGAATTTTTTAAGAAGGAAAATGCTGAAAATTAGGAGGAAAATGCTGATTTGTTATTTTCTTAAGAATGACGTGGAATCACAGTTTTATAAAATCCTTTCTCATAAATGGAATAGAGGCGTTATTTAATAGTGTAAATTAGAGAATGAATAATGAGAAGGGATTATATGAAACTGTGATTTCATGTCATTTTTATTCATTTTCAATAGTAAAATGACAAATCAACTTTTTCCTCATTATTTTTAGCATTTTTAGTTGGATTTGAATTTTTTAAGAAGGAAAATGCTGAAAATTAGGAGGAAAATTCTGATTTGTTATTTTCTTAAGAATGACGTGGAATCACAATTTTATACAATCCTTTCTCATAAATAATATTTTAGTTGGTAGCGAATCATAAAATATAGTTTCACATATGCTTTCATGTTATCAAAAATGTATGTTCATCATATATGCCTAACATACTTGTAAGATTGTAGAAGGATCATATGGAGGATTTTGGCGTCACAAATGATCAAGTTGGCCTTTGGTTTCAAACGTCTCATTAATTAAAAAATTGAGTATTGAGAGCAACACGTTGGTTAGGTTTTATAAATTTGAAAACTAAAGGATTGTCCAACAACTTAAGCAATACAAGTTATCGTTTGTTACCAACTGTCATGTTAGGCTCACGGCTAAGTTTATTAACAAACTCCCATCTTCATTATTTATATGTTAATGTTTAAATGAAATATATTTTTTTAAGAAAATAATGCAAAATTTGGTATTACCTATTTATCTATAGTTCAGCCCTAACAAGTTAGTAAATATTCTAATTAAATATTGAGTTTTACAAGTTTTATAATCGAATTTTTAATGGGTAAACTACACCGATAGTCATCCAACTATTAATAAATTTCTTTTTTGGTCACTCAACTATGAAATGTTACAAAATAGTCACCCAACTATTTGAAGTTTTCTTTATGTTATCACTTGTTGTTAACTTACTAATGGAAAGATAACTTGGCAACTTTTAAAATTGACATAATAACAACTTTAACTCTTAATATTTACACATTGTATAATTTTTTTATTTTTTATTTTTTGCAGTTTTACTTTTATTTGTGAAGTAGAGTGTTAATTTTAAAAGAATGAGAAAAAAAATGAAAATTATTATCTTAGATTTTAGGTGTTTCCATTTTGGGGATATTTACGATCAAATTTAGTTTATGGATTTGTTTCTTTTAACTTTTTAGGTGAAATTGTTAAAAAGAAAAGTAAAATTGAAAAAAGAAATACACAATGTGTAAACATTGAGGGTTAAAGTTGCAATTATGTAAATTTTAAAAGTTGCCTCATCATCTTTTCATCCGTCATTTAACGACTGGTGATTAAAAAAGAAAATATCGAATAGTTGGATGACCTAAAAAAAACTTACCAATAGTTGGATAACTACAAGTGTAATTTATCATTTTAAATTAAATGAACAAATAGGCATTTAATAAATTTTGTAAGTAATATAAAACTCTAATCTAAAGGCTTCTACTAAAAAAACACTTTCAAAACCTTCAACTCAAAAAAATATCCGTATTGAACTTATCTAGAAATGTGTACTTATGTTGTCTTTACTAGTATAATCCTAACTTAAACTCTTAAATTTGGATTGATTCGTTTCAAAGTGAATTATAAAACTAAAAACAAAGTGCGCTGTAAAATTTAAAAAATATATATTTGATTCATAAGAAAACAACTAAATTGGTAGCTTAGATTACTGCTGTAGATGCAGGTATGGATATGCCCTGCTTCTCATGGGTTCCCATAGAAGGAAATGAAGTATACTCATATCGATTCATAATAAATCTGAATTGGACGAAATTTATATATATGTAGTGAGATAGACTTCACGTATGGTATAATAAAAACTCAATCTCCCCAGAAACTATGAAATCAAATCAAACCTCGTTCAAGGACACATTAATAAGATAGTACCAACATTTATTTTGTAAAAGACAAGGGATCCGTAGCGCAATGGTAGCGCGTCTGACTCCAGATCAGAAGGTTGCGTGTTCGATTCACGTCGGGTTCAATTCCCATGTTTCCTTTATTTTTTTTATTTGAAAATTTTCACTTTCAGTCCTTTTACGTTGGATTATTTTCGGATTAATCACTTACAAGTTTGAATGATTTTAATCACTTTTGCTTTGGAATTTTTCAAACGTTGTGTTCATTACCATTCAATAATCTAGATGGAGTCATTTCGGCCATTTTGATTTGAATCAGATTTTGAGTTTAAATCATTCGAGTTCTTAAAATAAGACCATTAGAGGTTTATATCATTTTCAAGTTATTTTATGTTACTTATTTCAGTCATTTCGATTCAGTTATTTTGAGTTTCAATTATTTCATGTCACTTGGAGTTGAATTAATTTATATTCAGATTAATACGAATTCAAGTTGAACGTATTTAAATGATTAAATTTTTATAATCAAATCAAATTAAATCGAATTTAGATTCAATCTAAGTTTCGTATGCTTGAATATAACGAAATTACAATCTGGATATTATGAATCCGACGTGAATATGTTTGGGTCATTATTATTAACTCTATGTTCTATATGCTGTGAATCCTCTACCCACTCAATTGCTTCATAAAAAACAGTAACAGTAATTTTAAAAAAAAAGTAAAAGTAATGGATCCAATTAAACAAGTAGAAGAAAAACACTAGAGTCAAAGAATTTAATCTCTCCATGGATTTAAAAATATAACTTCAATTATAACATTATTAAAATTCTTGTGTCAAATCTGTCCTTTTTTTTTATATATATAAAAGAGTATAGGAAAACCAGTAACACCAATGAACCTGCAATGCTAAAATAATTAAAGAATTTGTATGATCAATGATTCAAAAATTGAACTCAAATGGCAATCTCCATGGCCAATGATTTCCTGCATTTCTGATTCTGTTTGGGATAATACTTTTGATGAAACAAATTTGCAATTTCCCCTCAAAATAGATCATTCAATCTTCACTGATGAGTATATGAGCCTAGTGAACCGGAAGCATGCATAGAAACCGATTGTCCCCGTCAGCACGAAGAACGAGTAAGACACGATCAACATGTACCCGAAGTACAAGACTCCGGATACAGGCTTGGTGATGTCGAGTTTCGTGAAGAAGTAGAAGGCAGCGTAGAGGAATAAGTAGAGAGCAGAAGAACCTGAAGTCAAGTAGGATCTCCACCACCATCGGTAGTCCTCGCTGCATAGCTGGAAGTAGCAGAGCACAATCGTGATCTCGGCGCAAGTGACAATGAGGATGACAAAGACGATGAAGAGGAAGCCAAATATGTAATAAAACTGATGCAACCATATCGAAGTGAGGATGAAAAAGAGCTCGATGAAAACAGCCCCGAATGGAAGTATGCCCCCAATTAAGATGGAGAATGTTGGGTTCATGTACCAAGCCTGTTCCGGGATTTGCCTTGGGATTTTACTAGTTTTCACTGGATCCTGAATTGTTGGCTTCTGAATACCGATATGACTACCTATGAAAACGAGGGGGACTGAGATACCAAACCATAGCAATACCAGAGCAATCATGGTTCCGAATGGCACCGCCCCAGAGGATTTCTGTCCCCATATCAGAGCATTCAAGACGAAGAAAATGGAAAAGATGGTAGCAGGGAACATTAAAGCCGTTTTGAGTGTAATTTTCTTCCATTCTGTTCCCTTGAACAGCTTATAAAGACGAACTGAGGAGTATCCGGCAAACAGGCCAATGAAGACCCAGAGTAGAAGCATGGCTGTCATTAATCCACCTCTATCTGAGGGTGATAGGAAGCCTAGGAGAGCAAAGATCATGGTAACAAGAATCATAACAAAAAACTGAACCCCGGTTCCGACATACACACAGAGCAAGTCAGAGTTTGCTGGAGCCCTGAAAACATCCCCATGAACCAACTTCCACCCTGTCTCCTCTTGGGCTTCTTCTTGCGTTTCGAGTTGGTTATACTTGGAGATATCCCGATAAAGAGTTCGCAGCATGATCATAGCCACCATTCCCGAGAGGAAAAGGACAGTCATCAATGAATTAACGATTGAGAACCAATGGATCTGATCATCAGCCATCAGAAGATAGGTATCCCATCGGTACGCCCACTTTACATCACTTTCCTGCAAGATGACAACAAGAACCAAGTCAATTAGAATAAAATATCATCAGGTTGAGTAACCAAGCTGTAAAAAGCAGCACGCATTCTGTTTTAACAGAGTGGCATACAAGGCCTTACCTGGAACTCGACATCATATGTAAATATGATTTCCCTTGTTTCTTCAACCTCCTTAGGAGATTCGGAACTAGTCACTGCACGTTTTGCTTGGGGATCACAGGTTGGGGATCACAGGTCTTCTCATTCCACTCACCCTTGTATTCATGTTTAACACTGCATTCATCAAAATGATTTGCCAAGAAGCATAAAAAATAAACACACCATTGGTAGGAGAAAGTAAAGGTAACAAATAAAGAAAATTTTAACCTGAATGGTTTGACCTCAAATCCGACAATCCTAGCCGAATCCGCATGTGGATCCTTGTGATATTTGACTGTAAATGTCAAGTGATTGTTGATAAATTGTTTTTCTTCCTTGCTCTGCAAGTAAGAACAGCAAAACAAGCATTGCTTGCACGGAAATAATATTCTAACCAGTAAATTCTAAAAAGATGCCGAAATGCCGATCAATCAAGCACTTACACCAGCATAACGTCCTTTGAGACCGACATGAAATCCATGCTGATACACTACACCATTTTCCTGGTCGAACCTTCTTACGGGAACAACCAATGGAAGGTTATCCAAAATCCTATCAATAACACATAGTAAAAATCAGTCACTAACCAAAGAATAAACGGAAAACTATAATTAAGATTTTCATAATGAGATCCTCACATGTTAACTCGATATTCATCATCGATCTTCTCCTTGAACGCCTTTGCAGTTTTCTTATCTAGAACTTTACGACATACAATATTGCACATTCGTGGTTTTCTCATTTTGAACTGCAAACAAACAATCCTATAAATCTCTAAGGAAACAAAAATACATAAAAGAGACATACACAAGTGTGATCTAAGGAGTTCAAACTCACCTCATAAGGGGAGTTTTCGATTCGATCGCCTCGAAGGACTTCCCCAAGATTCTCAGCATTGTCAACTATATGCTCGGGCTGACAATAAGGTAAGGAATAGTAGGAAAATGGGAGTTGTGTTTTAGTTGAAGTCAGCTTATTCACTTTTACATACAATTGATCCCCCTGCATAAAAGGAGATTAGGATAAAAATACATTAAACCCTCACTTGGGTTAATTCAAAAATCCCCAATGTTGATTATTGAGCATCAAAGATCCATAATCTTTAATCAATCGTAAATATTCCTCAAATTTTAAGCATGAAAATAATGAACTCCTTTTCCGAATACAAAATTTAGGTGAGTACTGAAACATATCTCAGATAAGCAATGTAAGAGATTAATACTTATTCCAGCATCATTTATACTATGAACAGATCCAGACTGAAGATTGTTAAAGCTTGAGATATGGAATCCGCTTATCTTAAGCATTTCAGGCTTGGCACAACTGAAAGGTTGCTTGATGGTGAGATAAGGCTAAGTGTTCAAGTTGCAAAAAGTAGGAATATAGTTGCTTTTTTATCCAAGTAATAAACAATCGGAAAAAATCTCCAAAGTATTGCTTGAAAGATCATGTTTCAGGGGGCTTAAAGAGCCTTTTCATTTCATAAAAGATCGTTGGACATTCGAAGCTCTGGTCAATGTACATGAAATTTCAGGTCTTCAAAATTTTAGTCAAAAGGACAATAATTCTATTCCAATGGCATATTAGATACGTGGAGGAAAACCTAACATTTGGCAAATAATCTGCAATCACAATTCGTCCAACCCAAGGATAGCTATAATGTCCTGAAGTTCTTTGTAACGCTGTAAGGTTTGCTTAACCTTTGCGCAGTTTCATAATGTTCCTCACCAACGATTCGAGGTTGGAGCATAGTGGACGTTGAGTCTAAAGGATCCTACCGCTGGATAAATACCTTTGGCAGCTAATCCTCTTGATAGTACGGTAGTAGCATCTAAATGCGGAATGTTATGGCAGGGGCAATAATATATAAGGCAAACAAACTTAATGATTCAAAATGAATTTCTGAAGGATCATGTCTTCTCCTCCTTTGCTAGAATTTCAAAAACTGATATTTTAGACTATTAGAGTTTCTTGGATGGTTTTGCTCAAGGGTTCAATTGGTAAAAACCTATTGGGCATTGGCAACCAAGGTCCAAGGGGATCAATCTGAACTGGGTCAACAAACAGCAACAAGAGCCTAGCTATCCACAACACCACCATTAACCAGCCAGGCTTTAATCTGGGCTAAAATTTGTTCTTGTTTTAACTATAGTATTCCTTCAAGATTGGGATCAGGTGGTAAAAGGGAGAGTGCCCGAGTGTCGTAACCAGGCTTTGGGGCGGACACTCATCCCACAACGATTGTGAGAATTAACCACTCAGCATATCCCGTTACTGCCTGAAGGATCATACCTTTGACCGGATTCGCGCATCTACTTTATAGGAGATATTAGCTTATACCTTGTCTCACTAGGCGGTGTGGGATTATCAGTGCACCGTAAATCTTAAAATTAGCTTAGGCTTTTGAGTTTTAGCCAAGTAAATTAACAGCTAATTATAATTTAATCTTCTCTTATTCTATTAGGGTAATTATGTGGTCACAAATTGATTCGAAACTTTTCCTATTCTCTGTATGGACTTTTTTTTTTATGTTTATTCTGGGACAATAAAGTACAGGCAAATACAACTTTTTTTTTTGTTAAATATGTTTGATAATCTTATTCATAACCATTGAAACCAAAATGGCGATTCTAGAGATAATAAAACGCAGATCTAAACAAAATCCAATAACAGAATGGAAAACACAAGTCAAAATGCATGATGATGATGTTACATCAACTATGCATGCATGTATGCATGCATACGAAGAAACTGACCTTTTGTAAATCTTCAGGGGGCAACACCAGGGAGGTAGAAGCAATGGGCAGGGAAGAAGAAGAAGAAGAAGCAGAGAAGAAAAACGGAGAACACCCATCCCACCTGAAACCTATGACCCTCCATGGGTTATGCTCGGATCTAGACCCGATTACCCGGATTCTCACTTTCCCCCCTCCATCTAAAATGGTACTAAGTTTATATATATATATATATAAAATAAAAAATAAAAACCAGCCTGCTTTGCTTTGTTATGTTTTGCTTTGCGTTTGGTGTTTATTAAGTTTAAATTTTCTTGTTTGTGAAGCAAGAAACAAGAAGAGGGAGAAAGGGTTCAGTTGGGAACAAGAAGAAGAAGCAGGCGGATTATATATACATGGTTAAATTAAATTCTAGCAAACCTCCCCAACCTATCTTACTTATTTCAACCCAGTCTCTAAATTCTAAATTTTCTAATTGAGTCCCTTGAAGCATTAGTATTGTATCACTAAATGCAATGTTTTAATAACCGGATTAATCTATCGATTCCACCACCAGTCTAATAATAATTAAATTTTAAATATATATAAATAAAATAGGAAGGTTTCTGGTTTTTTAACAGTTTCGAACGGTTGGTCCAGAGATTGGTTTAATCCCTATTATCTAAACAGTATACTAACTGATTTTTATCCAACAGGTCAGTTCATCCCAATTAAAATAATACATTTGACCTAGAATAAAACACAAGAATCAAAATTGTAAATGCACCTATACCCATCACATGGAGAATTTGGATGTTAACTCCGTCATTAAAGTTTAACTCTTTTTGTTTTTAACGTTTTTTCTATTTTCTTTTATGTTAATGTGCTACTTATATTTTATAAAATTATACATTTTAGTACTCAAAAGTAAATATATTAATTTTTTTAATTTTAATTACAAATTTTAGAGTTAATTGTTTACATCTTTATGGTTTTATTAATAGAATAGATTTGGTCTTAATTGTGGATTTATTTAAGATAGTTTGATGGCTATGAATCTTTCATCATTTTAACATTAATTATAATTTTTATCAAATTAACCCTAAAACCCAAATTAAACACTAAAAAACTAACCCATTAGTTTAGATGCCAAAAATATAATTTTTAACAAATAAAAACAAAACATATTTAAATTGTTGAAATAGTAAATACTTATAATTTAATTCCATATTCTAATTATAATCCACGTGGCTCGCATTTAAGCATTCGAATTAATGATTAAATTGATGTAAAATAAATAAATAAAAATATATTTATATTTTTAAGACTCATCCAATATTTTTAAAATCCCAATGTCGTACAATTATCACTGTTTTCTAGTAACATTTTTTTAAAAAAATTCATTGAAAGTTTTTAAAAAATAAAAATCAAAATTTTTTTTGGTTTAATCCGTGTTTAGAAAGTAACTTAGCAACTGTATTTGAGTGTAACTATACAATGATCGCATATTTGGTTAACTATTGTAATTTGTGAATTTTACTGAATTGACTATAATTAAAGCACCTAATTACATTTTTCATTTCTTAATAGAAGGTGAGAATCGAAATAATTACGCATCCAATTATACTTAAATCTAATTATTCTATGTCTTTTCAAATACTCATACATGATTTAATTTATAAAAGATTTATTTTTATACGATTTTAAGTTATGAAAATTATATTATAAGTATGAATACATATGAATGTTTGAGATGGTTATGACAAAAATTCCTATAGTTATATTATAAGTCCTAAAAATATATATTATAAAAATGATTTATATGTATTTATAAAGTTATAACCAATAATTATATTGTTTAAATCTTAAAAATCTAAAATTATGGCTAAAAAAAATCAACATACATTATTTATATGTTAATTATCTATATTATAAAAAATAATATACTTATTTTTAAAAAAGTGTTATAATTTTTTTACCATAACTTATTTATAAAAATATATTTTTAGAGTTATAATAAAATATTATATTATTTATAAGGAGCGTTGTAAAAATCATTCAACACTTTACAAAATTTTTTTTATAAAGGTTACATATATTATTTTTAAATTAATTCACGAATCAAGGATTATTATGTCGGATAAGTCTTTCTCCAAATTAGTTTTATGTAAGTTTTTATAATCAAAGGTGTGAATTGTACATGGAAAAAAGAGATATTGATAATCTTGACAATACAAATTCGATTCAAATAATGAACTCAGGCAATGAGCAATAGATAATGATAAAGAGTTTGTGTTGAGTGTAAATTGAATATGATGCTTATTTTCTTATTATTTTTATTAGCAATCATATTACCGATGATTTGATTTTAATTTTTGTTAGTTGTTTTAAAAAAATTATCATATTGATAATTTTTTATAATAATTAATATTCTTTTAAAAAATATAAATTACATAATTATTATTTTGTACTATCAAAGATGACATGGGAAATACAATATAATTACAAAAAGATGTAATTACTACCCTAATAATTACATTTTCATCCAATTACTCTATGTTATTTAAATAAATCCTTAGTATGTAGTAAAAATCACGAGGAGAGACAAGTTTTTGACAAAAAAAAAGGAGTGGCATAATACATAATTTCATATTCAATTTTGATATTTTTTAATATAATACTAGTATTTGATAAAAAAATATTTTAATAGCTAAAATTAATAAAGTTAATTTTTTAATATTTAACTTTCATTGAATCAAATTTAAAACCCAAATTAGATATTAAAAATTTGATATGATTATCTTCTACGACTAAAATTGTGTAGCCAAGCTTACCCCATTAAATCATCCTATTTAAACTCTTTTAGTTATTAATTGAATGAAAAAGGTTTCATTTTTTGCCCTCCAAACAAATAATAATGCAATTTTCATACCTCCAAAAATTTATAATTTTATCTTGATCTCCCTAAACAAACATTTATCTTGTGTATAATTTTATCAAATATAAGTATCATATTAATTAAAAACAAATATGAGGGTACCAAAAGAATATTAAACCAAAAAGAAGATGAGTTTACATGTTTTTGGAATTGGTTTCAAGCTCATTGTCACTCTCTATCTAAGTGAACATTAAAAGGAATAATAATTGCAGATTGAATAACCCATTTATTATCATTTCTATCATATTTTCCCAGAAAAAAGGGAAAATGATTTAGACCTCTCAAACATGTATGATTTTGATGCCCCTTTTCTGCTCTATAATGTGTAGTAAAACAAACAATGGGGAGCAATGTGGATGGTGAGAGAGTGATCTCCTAACAGAGGAAGACGTAAGCTCATCATCAAACCTTCAAGACATGAAAGGGATGGGATATTTTGTTTATGCACAATAATCATTCAACGAAGTTGCAAGTAATATCATCATTTCTCCAACCAACTTAAAATATTGTTCTGTTTACAAGCTAGTTAGATCAAAATTTGATGACATGTGTATAGATTGAAATGGATTTAATTGTTAATTTAAGTGGATAAAAAATATGTATCAAAGTGAATTTACTTATCAAATTCATTTGCTAAAATTAACTTAATCATCCTTATTTCAGTCTTCGGTAGCTTTTTGGGTCCAATCCAATAGCACCTAAAACAAGTAGAGTTGAAGCAAGCTTGCTCCAATCCTAGGGAAGCTGACCAATGTGTTGAACACACAGCTATGTGTCACAAGTCTGTTTTGGTGTTACTTATTTGGACAATCTTTTCTTTTACAACTTAATTCCTAACAGACACAAATCACCGCAGTAGATAATTCTTACACGTCAAACTCATGACGTGATTTGTGAGATAAACACCTATAGGTCTAAGCCTAAAAATACTCATGATGTGACTTGTGAGATAAACAATTACAGTCCTTTTTAGGCCTTAATCCTTGCTACAAGGTGATGCTTGTGGTAAAAGCACTTTTGTCTTTCTCATCTTTTATGTACCAAAAGAAAAAAAAACCTTGTTCACATAGAGGAGAAAGTTTTCAATTCATACTACTTTTCTAATGTGTGAATAGAAGAACAAGTGTCATCCACCAAGATATTTTCTGTCTATTTTATGATCTAAATCATTTTTTTTCAAAATTTGTAGTTATCCTTTCCAAAAATTAAGCTCAAACTTACGTTTATCCAAGTTCTTCACTTAACCAAATATCACAAACATCAAGGTAGAACACAATCACCATGAAAAAGACTTGGTTCCATAATTTTACTTTAAACAATCTCAAAGGATATATACGCACACGTATATATGTATATATCTAGCTTCCCTTTCCTTCCCCCCTTAATTACCAAATGTTTTATTCATGAAATGGTTCTCCCAGTACCCAACAAACAAAGGTTTTCAATCCTTCTCTTTGTTCCATCCTCATAGTTATGGACCAAGTTCTTCATTTAAGAGGAGTTTTTCAGCACCCATTCCACCAAAGTTGAGACGCCAAAGCCAGTTGCTACGCGCTTCTTTTCATTCCAGACAGGGCCAGCCAAGTCAATGTGCATCCATTGTACTTTTTCATCAACGAACTGTGAAACCATAGTTCAATAATCAAGTTTTAGCAACCAGTGTAACTAGGGGATTCAAATATTCAAGTGTGTAAAGTGCAGATAAAAATGTCAAAATGATCACTTACCTGTTTCAAGAACAGAGCAGCTGTGATGGCACCACCTGGGCGACCACCGGTATTTACCATATCAGCAACTCCTGATTTCATAGACTCCCAATAGCTTTCCTCTAGCGGCATCCTCCAAAATTTCTCACCACTGATCTCTGAAGCTTCGAATACCTCCTTTGCAAGTTCATCACTAGGTGTGAAGACGCCTGAAAAAAGAAATAGAATCCCGATGAATCAAACATGGAGGGAACTTTTGCCTACAATTGAGCAACAACAAATGAAAATGCAATGGCCTTCTGAACTATGAATCTAGAAAAAACTTTCCACGGAAAGAAGGAAATTCTTTGTAGTTATCCCTACCATATGCATGATTAAGTGTGCAAAACATTCAGATACCCTATTGCTTCTCCAAGCTTAATTGTCATCGAGAAAGTGATCATCATAATTATTAAAAAATAACAAAATCTTTAAGTTTCCAAAACTAACAAAAAAGGACGCATAACACTATTTTCCAGCAATTATAGAATTCAAATGTCATGCACATACCTGCAATCGACGGTCCAAGAGCAACAATACAAGCCCCGGTTAGTGTTGCCAGGTCGACTATCTGCAATATAAGCAAATGTAGTCTTAGAATACAATTCTAATCGTCCATATAAGATCAGGTTTAAAACTGTCATCACAAAAACCGGATGTGCATCATTTGGCTTTACCTTCTCAACACCTTGGTTGCAAGCATATACCAAAGCATCTGCGAGTGTAAGCCTGCCTTCTGCATCGGTGTTATTAACCTGAAAATCAGCAAAGTGAGCAACAAGCCACTTATTGCAGTTATAAATGTCACAGCACCAAATAGTTTATGAATATTTGACTTTCCTTTCTTTTAATCAAATCAAACAAAGTATTACCTCAATTGTCTTTCCATTTGACGCTGTGAGGATATCTCCGGGTCTCATACCCGTTCCACTTATCATGTTTTCACAAGATGCAACAATAAAATGAACCTGCATGTAAGGATAATTTTACTAAGTGACAACATAGGTACCGTGAAGAAATCGGAAAAGCATACGAACATGAATGAATAAATAAAACACAAGAAAATAGTACTCATCCTTCCCCCACCCTTTTAAAATATAACTTTCAAAAGGATACAGCGAGAGTAGTGGAGCGGAATAATAGCAAAATGAGACCAAGCAAATGACATACCTCAACTCCAGGAGGTTTGATTTGCCCGAGAGCTTTGGCTGAACCAAGAACTGCTGCAGAACCTCCCATGTCTATCTTCATAACATCAATTGAGCAACCAGGTCCAGTCTTGATATTGTAGCCACCACTAAGAACATTTAAGACAAGTATTAAAAACCTATATGGTATACATACCCACCAGGGTAAAAAAGAACAAAGGTAGTATTCCAACCACTCATTTTAGAAAGATCCCAATAGCATTAGGAAGAAATTTTGTTCAAATTATTCGTGTAATAGACTGCACATAGAAATAAGTGAAAAAAGGGAAAATGAGATCCCATGTTTAGTGGTAACACTAGAGATGTGCGCATAAATATACTTAGTGAAGAACCCGTTATTATGGCATCTCGTCTTTATCCTTGTTTTATTTCCTACCGTGACTAAAACATGAAATATCTTCTTACTAGTATATGCCAGTAAGTACATATGAAATTACCTGTCAAAAGTCAATCCTTTTCCAACTAATGCTAACTTGGCTTTAATAGGTCCACTCAGGGGTTTGTAGCACAAATGGATGAAATAAGGGGGATTATCAGATGCTGCAGCAACTCCCAGGTAAGATCCCATCTTCAGCTCCTTGCATTGCTCTGCGGTCAAGATGTTTGCAGATATAACATCGCTGTACGAGGAAGCAATTTTCGAAGCCTCTTCTGCTAGTGCAGCTGCAACAAG
Source organism: Gossypium hirsutum (assembly GCF_007990345.1). Lineage (NCBI taxonomy): Eukaryota > Viridiplantae > Streptophyta > Magnoliopsida > Malvales > Malvaceae > Gossypium > Gossypium hirsutum. Next base: position 22,836,084 of record NC_053442.1, on the reverse strand, counting down.
AAAAAGACACATTAGATCAAAATTTAATATTTCTCTCATCTTTCTCATACAAAAGCAGCCCTATCACCAAGTTAGAAATTCAGCTTTCTATACTTGATGAAAAGCAAGAATAGCACTCATACATACCGGGGGTAAGTACATTGGCTGGTGAGTTCACAAGCTCTCTTCCAAATACTATGGCAGAAGAAACATCTTCAGCATACTTGAGCTTCTTCTCCAAATCTGGTCCAGTTCCAAGACCAAGGATATCCAAAGATTTAAGCTGTGGTTTCTTTGACTCTGACTTGTATCTATTATCTTCGTGTATTCCCAACACCGCTCCTATGAGAATGCAAACCATTCAACATTGATCAATCTCAATCTTTGCAAATAATAACATCAGTCATGATATTAAGAAATCATAAGAGCATTACCAGATGCTATTGCTGAAGCGATACCAAGCTTGGACTCATTTGAGAGGCCTTCTGATGAGGCAAGGACCACAGCCACACTATTGGCTTGAGCAGTCTTTGCTGCTGCAGCAACAGCCTCGCCGAGTCCACGGAAAGCAGATGGTGATGAAGCTGATTGTCCAAGACCAATCAAACCAACCCGTTTCGAGCCCAGGCCGGGAAGTCTAAGAACTGTTGATTGGCCAGATTTCCCCGTGAAATCCTCCTCGGAGGAGACCTCAGCTAAAAGACCACCTAACAGCCTGTCTAATTTCTTCAAAATTGAGTTTTGAAACTTGGAGTTTTCATCCTTGGTCATGTCTTTCTCAGTGACACCAACAGCAAGCATGTCCCCTTTCCATTCTCCCACATCGATCTCTTTTGCAGCAAATGCGATCTTTCCAGCATTTTTCACAAAAGAGACAACAACCATTTTAGTATCATTGTCTTGGAATTTCATTACAATGAAACACACACAAAGGAACAACCTTTACATATTGAAACCAAGAATGAAGCCAAGGATCTAATTAAGATTATCTTACCATATAAATATTAAATACTGACAAAGTTTAGTTATAGCCCTCAAAGATCAATTCTTTAGAAAACAAAATTATCTCTTTTGCAGCAAAACCTATCTTTCCAGCATTTTTAACAAAAGAGAGAACATCCATTTTAGTATAATTTTTTTGGTATTTCACTAAAATGAAACACACACAAAGAAACAACCTTTACATATTGAAACCAAAAGTGAGGCCAAGGATCTAAGTAAGATGACCTTATCATATGAATATTAAGTAGTGGCAATTGAGCCTATAGCCCTCAAAGGTCAATTCTTAGAAAACATATCCTAAAAACCTACCAAAAAGTTCACCTTTTTTTTTTCTTGAGAAAGATAGATATCCCATTAGCAAAAGGGTAAAAACAATTCAACCCAAAACTCTCAATCCAAAACCCAATTTTTTTCTTAATCCCAAGAGAGCAAAAAAAGAGGGGTGACCTTGGGGTTTTCGATGTTGGCGGGCTGAGTAAGACCAAGATTGGCGGAAGCGAGAGTATGTGCCATAAACTTGGCTCTTCGAGAACACAAAGGAGCAACTGCAAAAGAAAATCTAAGCCTTGATGAAGACCGTAACTTGTTGAAAATCAAAGACGAAGTAGAAGAAGAGTGAGCAACAGATGAAGCTAAAAGAAAAGAAGGCAAAGACGCTACAATGGTGGCCACCATTTTTTTCAAGGTGGGGTAGTCTATGTTATTTATAATGAACCCCCCAATCTCATGAGCTTCAAAAGCATTGCACTTTTTAAACTGATTGGTGCATTGACACCATTTTCTCGGCCATCCCATCTGATCTATTCTCACCTTTTGGGACCTTATGCTATAGTTCTGGGCTCTTGATGTTAAATTCTTAAACTTGTTTTCAGTTGGGCTTCATCAAAAGCAAGTCCAAATAGCTTAGGGCCTATGCCAACATCAAGCTCCTTTGCAGGTGCTCACTAATATAGCAGATTTTCCCGGAAAAAAAAAAGAGCCAGAAACTCTACAAAACCTCCCAACAGCACTAGCATATGGAATTACTGCACTGGTTGAAAGGTTAGTATTAATAAAGTTAGAAACTTTCTTGCACCATTTGCTTAGATCAATGGTATTGTTGTTGCAATCTGTGTATTAGCTCATGATTTCACTTGATACGGATGTTTGAAGTAAATACCCTTTTACAAAATGAAACTAATGCACCTTTGCAAAACCTTTGAGAGATTTTTAGCATACCCTTTTGCAAATGGTTGTTGATATAGCCCATGCCATCATCCCCTGATGAAATAGTTGGAAGGAGGCAGAAGAGAAATAGCTTTTTAGAAAAGAAATGAACTCACTTTGTATTAAACTTTATCTTCTTTATATTGTCTCTTTCCATGCTTCACCACTATTTGTATAGTAGTTGGAAGAATATTGGATTCAACATATTCATGTATCCTAGTTAAATACATGCATGACTACTAGATGCATCTTCTCCAAATACATTTGTTGACACAATTTTTTTAATGAAACGGGGTCGACTTGGATTTAAAAAAAATGAAAAAAATGGGAGTCGCCACCGATCTTTTTTGATGAGGTGTGATCGGATCACCTTGAAAAGTGGTTGTTTTTAATAAACAATTTAATTTTATTAAAACATCCAGTTTAGTCCACAAAATTCAGAAAAATGGGTTCGAGAGTCGGTTACGTACGAGGAAGGATTAGCACCCTCGTAACGCCCAAAATTGGTACCTAGTTGATTAGTTAATGTCATAATGTCAAAAATTGATAATTTTGAAGAATTTTAAAAATACGATCCTTGTATTAAAATGTTGAAATTTTTTTTTAGGAAAATGGCATATTTCACGTTTAATCGAGAAAGAGAATTATATCCAGTAAGTTAGAACACAATGTCTTGAATTCCCGAAATGAATACCGAAAATTTAATTATTTAAAAAGATGTTTAATTATCTCGGGTTTAGAAAATGGATCATGCCCAGTAAGTTAGGACATGATCTTTTCTTAGTTCCTGAGATCGTTTAAAACTTAAGTTCGAAAATATTCGCATATTTAGATTTATTGGGAAAATCAAAACCCAATAAGTTAGGGCACCACTTTCTCGAATCTAAACACGAAATGTCATTTATTTAAAACAAGTTTTGACATATTGAGTAAAACGAAACACGAAATTGTAATAAGAGAATGTGAAAACAAATTACATTGTTGATATGCATGGCAAAACCATAATGAATACAAAAGTATATGAAAAAAATAATACGAGCAATAGCAATCAAAATAAAATAAATAAAAGAACAAACCAACAACTCACAAAATAACAAATGTATAAGCAAATAAAAATAAAGCATTCTCTTAAAATAATCATGAGAACTTAAATAAATAAGTAAATAACAAAATGATTAAAATTATAAAAATATAAAAGTATATATATATAATAAAACAATGTAAATATGTACATATATGTAAGCATATAAATAAAAATAAAAATAAAAATATGAATACGTATATGGATTTACATATATATATGGATTATAAAACATAAAAATATGAGTAATTATATAATAATAACTATAATAAGACACCTACACTTTAGACTTAAATAAGTAAACACAAACAATAATATATTAACAATAACAAACGATAATAACAATCATAATAATGTATAATTTATCAATATTATTAATAAAATAGTTAAAAATAATAAAACAAAGGGCTAAATCAAATTTTGAGACGAAATTTGGAGTTTAAAATGCAAATAAACAAAAAAGGGGTCCTGAGGGACCAAAATATAATGCGCCCAAAGAATGGAGGGCCGATTGAGCAAATATTCCCAACCTTTAGCGCGTCATTTCGTTCAGGACCAAATTGGAATAAGCGCAAGACCCGCGGGGCCAAATTAAAAACAATAAAAGACTTTATTATAAAATATTAAAAAGCGGAAGGGCTAAAGGTGCAATTAGCCCTTTCGTCGAAAACATGCGGATCCTCCTGAAGCGGGTTGGGTCGGCCAATGGGTCAGATCAAAACGGCACCGTTTTGGTGCCTGAGAAGGCTGCCCAAAACGACGTCGTTTTGAAAGCCTATTTAAGTCAAGTTTTTTCAAAACACTTCATTTCAGCCCTCTTTCCAAAAAAAATTATTTCTCTTAAAATCTCTCCCTTTCCCTTTTCTCAGCCCATAATCCGGCCAGAGGATGGACCGACCACCGTCGCACCGGCCGCCGATCACCGGCGACGGCGCCGCCGTCCACAGTGGCCGAAAAGTTGAAAAGGTACGTTCTTTTCTCCATTTTTTCCTTTTTTATAACTCTTTTTCAATATATATAAAAAGAAAACTAAAGAAATATATGTATGTATATAAACAGTTTCAAAAGGAAGGAAAATAAAGAAAGAAAAATAAATAAATAGAAAAAAGGGAAATAGATCTTATACCGAAAACAAAGAGTCCTTCAATCTGTTTTTTTTTTCTACTTTTTATTTCTTGAAATAGTTCCCCCATTTACAATGGTTTTTCAATCGGTTTTGTACCGAAAATAATACCCCCTTTCGTTTCTTACAAATCGACTTTATAGCCAAAAGAAAATCAAAATTTTGGTCTTGTCTCTTTCTGCTTCTGCTTGTGTTGCATGTTTGCAGGGTGATGGACGAGCGGCGCGACGTTAGAGGCAGGTGCGGATGGGACGTAGCGAACGGCAGTGGCAGAGGGGTGGGTACTGCAGAGGTGTATGGCGCACATGGGGGAAACTAGGGTTCTAAAACCCTAGTTTTTCATTGGGTTTGGGCTGTATTTGGGCCTATTGTTTGTATTTGGGCTGGTCCAATTAATTTTGTAATGTAATTGGGCCGTTTGGGCTAAACTTTGTTTTGCTGGTAGGGCCCGGGTGAAATTGGGCTTCTACAGCTGCCCCTCTTTGCTCGTTTTCATGTAACGAGAACAGAGCAAAGACTAAGAAAGACCAATTTCCCCCGGTCTCGTTAATTCTTGATTTGCTCTGGTGCTTCTCTTCTTCAGGTAGCCTTCTTCCAATCCACTGTGTCTTGTTGCTTCAATCCACTCCACTGCACTTCAGAAAGATACAGCTCATAACTTCAATCCTCTCTGCTGTAACTTCAGGGAGATAAGATTGGATATGATCTGCTCTACTGCAACTTCAGAGAGATAAGATCTGTGGTCTTAATCCGCTCCATTGCAACTTCAGGGAGATAGGATTGGTTTCTTCGTCTGCTCCACTCAACTTCAAGGAGATAAGACTGGATGTGATCTGCTCTACTGCAACTTCAGAGAGATAAGATCTATGGTTTTAATCTGCTCCACTGCAACTTCAGGGAGATAGGATTGGTTTCTTTTGTCTGCTCCACTGCAACTTCAGAGAGATAAGACTTGTAATTTCCAACCTATTCCACTGCTGGTCAGGGACATAGGACTTGTGGCTTAAATCTGTTTTCCTACTCCTAGGGAAGATAAGATTCGCCGTCTTCGATCTGCTCCGCTAGCGCTTAGGAAGGTAAGATCTGCTATCTTTAACCAGCTCCACTGCAACCGATGGAGGCAAGGCTTTGTTTTCGATCTGCTTCGCTGTTAACGCAGGAAGGCAATATCTGTTATCTTTAACCAGCTCCACTGCAACCAATGGAGGCAAGGTTTTGTTTTCGATCTGCTTCGCTGTTAACGCAGGAAGGCAAGATCTGCTATCTTTAACCAGCTCCACTGCAATCGATGGAGGCAAGGCTTTGTTTTCGATCTGCTTTGCCATTAACGCAGGAAGGCAAGATCTGCTATCTTTAACCAGCTCCACTACAACCGATGGAGGCAAGTCTTTGTTTTCGATCTGCTTCGCTGTTAACGCAGGAAGGCAAGATCTGCTATCTTTAACCAGCTCCACTGCAACTGATGGAGGCAAGGCTTTGTTTTCGATCTGCTTTGCTGTTAACGTAGGAATGCAAGATCTGTTATCTTTAACCAGCTCCACTGCAACCGATGGAGGCAAGGCTTTGTTTTCGATCTGCTTCACTGTTAACGCAAGAAGGCAAGATTTGCTATCTTTAATCAGCTCCACTGCAACCGATGGAGGCAAGGCTTTGTTTTCGATCTGCTTCGCTGTTAACGCAGGAAGGCAAGATATGTTATCTTTAACTAGCTCCACTGCAACCGATGGAGACAAGGCTTTGTTTTCGATCTGCTTCGCTGTTAACGCAGGAAGGCAAGATCTGCTATCTTTAACCAGCTCCACTGCAACCGATGGAGGCAAGGTTTTGTTTTCGATCTGCTTCGTTATTAACGCAGGAAGGCAAGATCTACTATCTTTAACCAGCTCCACTGCAACCGATGGAGGCAAGGTTTTGTTTTCGATCTGCTTCGTTGTTAACGCAGGAAGGCAATATCTGTTATCTTTAACCAGCTCCACTGCAACCGATGGAGGCAAGACTTTGTTTTCGATCTGCTTTACTGTTAACGTAGGAATGCAAGATCTGCTATCTTTAACCAGCTCCACTACAATCGATGGAGGCAAGGCTTTGTTTTCGATCTTCACTGATCTGTTCTCTGAGGAACATGACCTGTATAATAAACCTAATTATGCCTAATGATTAGGAGACATGACCAAAATGAATCAAATGCTTCTAACTAGACATGCGTGAATGGTGTTTGCATGAATGCAGAATTTTATCTTTCCGAGAATGATCCCGCTTAGGTTATCATTACTCGAAGTTTATTAAGGCTTTGTGACTGACGTGCTACGACGTCTTCTCGCTTGACTGGCTTTTCTGAAGAAACATTTAGCCAAGTTGCCCCCACTGTAGACCTCAAAGTTTAATCCATTGGGGCGTAAAATTTGTACCATCATTCTCCTACTGCAATCTAAGGGTAGAAATATGTGGCTTTTCCTGAATCGTTCTGATTTCCTTACACCATTCTCAGGGTGTCATACCAAAGACTTATGAGCAGATGAAAGCTCTCTTCTCCGAGGTAACCTCTTCCTCTTGCCTGGTGATCATTGCTTGCTTGTTTACTTAAGCTTTATCACCATCATGGCATCTTGTCATTTAATGCATTTGACAACAAAATCCAAAGAGAAAGTCCAAATTTAGACTCTTCATTCTCAAATTTCCAACCTTTAAATTCGGTGTGTTCTAAACAATAGTCATGTTTTAGGCTCCTTTATTATTTAGAAACTTTTCAGAGTAATATGCAAAACTTCCTTTGTGAAAGTTTTATTAGTCCATTAATCATTAGTCCAATGCAACATGTTTGCAAAAAAAAGGGTCATAACAATGGATAAGAATAAAGTTAGTTCTGAGCATAGCTCGAAAGAACAAATTATCGAAAATACTAAAGAAGGAAGACAAAGAAATTAATTGGGAATGTATATCTTGGAAAAGAAAAAAAAAGTATTCCAAGAACAACAAATAATATGAGAATTGGGCGCCCCAGATATCGCAGCTTGAACTTCTCTGTACAAACTTTTTGAAGACCATTTTGAGTTGGACATGTGTTTTAGGAGATCTACAGTGCTCTGTCGATTCCCCAAGATGTCGCATATCCTTTCCTGTTGATTTAGGTATAGCAAGATCACCACATGCCCCAATCTGATCAAAATTTGAATTGCTCTAATCACCTCATGCCCCATTCTGATCAATATTTGAACCGTCCTTTTCTGGTTTTCAACTCAAATCCCCTTTAGCCCAAGGTGCCCTTTGCGGGTTTTCACCTTAGCCTCTCCATTTTCATTTTTCATTTTTCATTTTCATTTTCATTTTTCATCTCTCTTTTTTTTGAACTTCATTGTCTTGCAATACAGTGACAAACCGTGGTGCCTGATTTTGAACTGATTACAACCCTTAGCTATCGTGTTGTCATTCCAGTTCAATGCATTTTCCAATACCATCCTCTCTAGAATTCTATATCGGCATATGATGAAATTGACGCGTGTAGTATCCTCTATTCATTTGATGAAGTAATTAATGATTTAAATAGTAAAGCAATGCCCATTAGAAGGCTTCGATAATGGTGATGTCCATGCCCCATTTTGCTCGAAATTTGAGTCGCCTTTTTCGGGTTTTCAACTCAAAACCACATTTGGTCACAAAGCGCCCTTTTTGGGTTTTCGCCTTGGCCTCTTCTTTTCTTTTCTTTGCTTTTCATATTTTTATTTTGACTTTGATTGATTTCTCTTTTTCTTTTTGTTTTTTTATTTTGATTTGTTCTCTCTTTTCCTTTTCCTTTTTTCGAATCGGATCTGAACTCTTGGGATTAGACAAGTCCTTGTTATCCCTTTCAAAGGATCTTCTCTGATATCAAATTTTCTTTATAGAGCCTTTTGGGGCGAAACTACAACTGGAGACTTTTGATCTTCCTCTTCCATCGGGATAAAATCCAACAACATCTTGAAGGGATAGAAACTCGACTTCAAACGGGCAAAGCTATGCTGAATCGACGAGAACGGCATTGCCCTAGCAAAGAATTGTATCATTCATACAAGTTTTAACATCGTACGGTTGTACAAATTTCATTATCAGTGCTTAACCAGTATATCCTGGTATGATCCTACAAAAACCTCTTTGAACAAGGTCTTGCTTCATTTTTGAGGACAAGTCAATTCTAATCTTTACCAAGCTCAGAATTCCTAATGATTCATTATGAGGTAGGATCTGTCTATCCTCCTGCTCAACCATCCTCAATAAGTCCGGAGGTAAGCTACAATCTTTGTCATTTTCAAAGTCCTGAGATCCCTCTGAACACATGCCTTGCTCAAAAGGAAAATCTGGGTCTGTAGCAGAGTCATTCACATCATTGATAACTGAGGACCCATAATAAGCACCGAGGAATATACAAAAGAATGTATAAATTTATGAATGATTATTTACAATATGATTATGAATGAATGATGGTTTGGAAGAAAATCCAAAAGATTGAAAGAATATAGAATTATCCGTAAAGAATGAAAATATCGGCTCAAAAATAATCGTAAAGATGTATTTCATTAAAATAATAACGTTCAGACATAAGCCTATTTCACAAAAGAATTTCTATCATTTTTAGGCTAAGAACAACAAAAATGTTCTGAACATTACTTTAAAAAGCTCTAGAGACTATAGGGTTTTCTTCCGCAGTCGAATTGCTTAGAACACTTCCACGTTTATAAGGGCGAATATCTAACAAGGTCCTTTCTTCAGTTGCTTCTGCATTGCAGTCACTCCACTTATCAATTATGATTGGGTAATGGATATTTCGCACTAGAGGAATCATCAAATTTAACGACGCCGATACTAATAAGCCTTTCAATCAATTTTTTAAAGGTAATGCAATTTTCTATGGAATGCCCTGTATTTCCCGAATGATATTCGCATTGTACATTCGCATCGTGCCATTTGGGGTACGGAGGCTGTGGAGGCTTTATATAGAGAGGGGCAACAATACGCGCGTTGAATAAGCTTTGATACAGCTCCTTATACAACATCGGAATTAGCGTGAACTGGAGGTTCTCAGTGCCTTGTTTCACATAAGATTCTTGTCTTGATGAACCTTGTTGACTAGCGACCCCTTTACCTGGATGACTTACTGACCTTGAGTAAGTTGTGTTGTTCACCTCATTTTCTCTTCTCCTTGGGGTTGACCTCTTATCACTCTCTCACGCCTCAATTTTTCCGACTCTTGTAGCATTCTCAATCATTCCACCATTCATAACTATGTTAGAAAAGCTTTTTGTTGCGCTTCCTAACATATGCGTAATAAACGGGGCCTTCAGTGTATTGATGAAGAGCATTGTCGTCTCTTTTTCCAAGAGGGGTGGCTGAACCTGGACTGCAACTTCCCTCCACCTCTGTGCATACTGCCTAAAACTTTCGCTCGATTTTTTTTCCATGTTTTGCAAGGTGATTCTATTGAGAACCACATCCATTACATGACCGTATTGTTTCATGAATGCCTGTGCTAGGTCCCTCTATGAACCAATCTCGGTACGGCTCAACTGATTGTACCATTTTGACGCAGCTCCAATGAAGCTATCCTGAAAACAATGTATCAATAGCTGATCATTGTTAATATACCCAGTCATTCTCCTACAAAACATGGTGATATGGGCTTCTGGGCAACTGGTCCCACTATATTTCTCAAATTCAGGCATCTTAAACTTGTGAGGGAGTACTAAGTCTGGAACCAATCTCAGATCTTTCGCATCAATTTCATGGTGACTATCGACGCTTTCTAGGGTTTTGAATTTTTCCTCCAACCATTTACACCTGTCCTCCCATTGTTTTGACAGTTCGACGTTTGCCTTCTCTTTTTCAGCCATTTTATCGAAATCAGGAATAACAAGATTCACTAGGTTATCTCTAGGATTAGAACCTAATCCAGCCTAAAAGTTCATCGACATTGAAACATCAGTTTGAAACCACTGGGGCTCAATTTAAACAGAGGATCTGCGCGGAGGTACCTCGGTCTGAATCTGCGCATGCAGTGGCATAAAGCCTAGAGGATAGATAGGTCTATCCTTGTCTTCTCCCTCATCATTAACCATAAGAAACCTTCTCCTTATTTACACCTTTAGTCAATAGGTGGGTCAATTCAGCCATCGCATCTTTTTGAGCCTTGATCAAATTTTCCGTTATGTCTTCTTGAATTTTATCTAGTCACTCTTGCATTTTTACTTGCAACTGTTCTTGCATATCCTTTTGCATTTGCTCCAGTTTCTCTAATCTTTGGTCCATTTCCTTAGTCTTTCGACGAGTACCGTATTGATGCTTAATGGGTGAGTTTTTTCGATTTCCAGATTAGCTTAAATAAATTTTCTCAATTAGACCCTTTCAATGGACTTTAATGCATGTAATGCGAATGCATGAAATGTATGCCTAAAGAGACATTGATTGTGATTCAATTACATTTAGGAAACTTTTCTAGAAAGCAAATTCCTTTACATAAAATGGATACATGTCCGGCCTCACCCTCATATTCCAAGAAATGACATCTATCTTCTTCTTCATGCGCATGTTTGAGATAATCTTGCCAATTTCCAATGTATGCCATTACTAGCTCATTTTCTTGATCTTGGTCGCGATCCACCATCTGTCCATAAGGTAGTCAGCTTCTTTAAGGGAGTTGGGACGTCGAAGGCTCTTAGACAATCACCTTAAATCCTTAGGCCACGAAGCAGGGTCACGAACTCTTCCATCCCCATTCTTGTGTTTCTCAGAATATGTTCGAGAAGTCGTATTATTTTCCACTTTATCAAGGAATTCGTATTCCATGACAAGCTTTCTAATTTAACAATCGGATTTGAATCAATATCTCTTTCCTAAGATGCAAATGCAATGCAATCATAATCAAAACACAATGAGATGAGTTAGCACAAAACATAAGCAAACAAGGAAAACAAAAGTACCTAGTCGAGTAACCACTAGGGATTTGGAGTGGTTCTACCTAGGGTGGGCTCCTAAGGTTCATTACATGAGGTTTGATTCTAAAGTAAAGGTACCCGAACCAACAGATTCCTCGATCCTCACCCATTATAGGCTCATATAGACCGAGTTCAGTTCAGGGGGATACATTTCCCTATGGCGATGCGGAGATGAAAATCTCACGAAGACATAGGTACGGATGTATCCCGGAAGCAATTCACTATCCTATGCGGAGGTGAAAACCTCACGAAGGCGTAGGTTCTCACTCCCACTTAAAAGGGTGTGACCAACGGTCATGCAATGCAATGTGCAGAAAGATACCAAAATTTAAACAAACAGAGCAATTATAAACCACCATGATGAATATCGTACTAAAGACGAGTGAAATGCAACGAAAGGATCGTATATTGAAACCAAGTTTTCGATTTTCGACAAAAAGATAAAGATTAATCAACTCGTGGCTTGACTCACTTATTTTGGTCCTCAGTGGAGTCGCCAAGCTGTTGACACCATTTTTTTAATGAAACGGGGTCGACTTGGATTTAAAAAAAACGAAAAAAACGGGAGTCGCCACCGATCTTTTTTGATGAGGTGTGATCGGATCACCTTGAAAAGTGGTTGTTTTTAATAAACAATTTAATTTTATTAAAACATTGAGTTTGGTCCACAAAATTCAGAAAAATAGGTTCGAGAGTCGGTTACGTACGAGGAAGGATTAGCACCCTCGTAACGCCCAAAATTGGTACCTAGTTGATTAGTTAATGTCATAATGTCAAAAATTGATAACTTTGAAGAACTTTAAAAATACGATCCTTGTATTAAAATGTTGAAATTCTTTTTAGGAAAATGGCATATTTCACGTTTAATCGAGAAAAAGAATTATATCCAATAAGTTAGGACACAATGTCTTGAATTCCCGAAATGAATACCGAAAATTTACTTATTTAAAAAAGATGTTTAATTATCTCAGGTTTAGAAAATGGATCATGCCCAGTAAGTTAGGACACGATCTTTTCTTAGTTCCCAAGATCGTTTAAAACTTAAGTTCGAAAATATTCGCATATTTAGATTTATTCGGAAAATCGAAACCCAATAAGTTAGGGCACCACTTTCTCGAATCTAAACACGAAATGCCATTTATTTAAAACAAGTTTTGACATATTGAGTAAAATGAAACACGAAGTCGTAATAAGAGAATGTGAAAACAAATTACATTGTTGATATGCATGGCAAAACCATATTGAATACAAAAGTATGAAAAAAATAATACGAGCAATAGCAATCAAAATAAAATAAATAAAAGAACAAACCAACAACTCACAAAATAACAAATGTATAAGCAAATAAAAATAAAGCATTCTCTTAAAATAATCATGAGAACTTAAATAAATAAGTAAATAACAAAATGATTAAAATTATAAAAATATAAAAGTATATATATATAATAAAACAATGTAAATATGTACATATATGTAAGCATATAAATAAAAATAAAAATAAAAATATGAATACGTATATGGATTTACATATATATATGGATTATAAAACATAAAAATATGAGTAATTATATAATAATAACTATAATAAGACACCTACACTTTAGACTTAAATAAGTAAACACAAACAATAATATATTAACAATAACAAACGATAATAACAATCATAATAATGTATAATTTATCAATATTATTAATAAAATAGTTAAAAATAATAAAACAAAGGGCTAAATCAAATTTTGAGACGAAATTTGGAGTTTAAAATGCAAATAAACGAAAAAGGGGTCCTGAGGGACCAAAATATAATGCGCCCAAAGAATGGAGGGCCGATTGAGCAAATATTCCCAACCTTTAGCGCGTCATTTCGTTCAGGACCAAATTGGAATAAGCGCAAGACCCGCGGGGCCAAATTAAAAACAATAAAAGACTTTATTATAAAACATTAAAAAGCGGAAGGGCTAAAGGTGCAATTAGCCCTTCCGTCAAAAACACGCGGATCCTCCTGGAGCGGGTCGGGTCGGCCAACGGGTCAGATCAAAATGGCGCCATTTTGGTGCCTGAGAAGGCTGCCCAAAACGACGTCGTTTTGAAAGCCTATTTAAGTCAAGTTTTTTTCAAAACACTTTATTTTCAGCCCTCTTTCCAAAAAAAAATTATTTCTCTTAAAATCTTTCCCCTTCCCTTTTCTCAGCCCATAATCTGGCCAGAGGACGGACCGACCACCGTCGTACCGGCCGCCGATCACCGGCGACGGTGCCGCCGTCCACGGTGGCCGGAAAGTTGAAAAGGTACGTTCTTTTCTCCATTTTTTCCTTTTTTATAACTCTTTTTAAATATATATAAAAAGAAAACTAAAGAAATATATGTATGTATATAAACAGTTTCAAAAGGAAGGAAAATAAAGAAAGAAAAAATAAATAAATAGAAAAAAGGGAAATATATCTTATACCGAAAACAAAGAGTCCTTCAATCTATTTTTTTTCTACTTTTTATTTCTTGAAATCGTTCCCCCCTTTACAATGGTTTTTCAATCAGTTTTGTACTGAAAATAATACCCCCTTTTGTTTCTTACAAATTGGCTTTATAGCCAAAAGAAAATTAAAATTTTGGTATTGTCTCATGCTTCTGCTTGTGTTGCGTGTTTGCAGGGTGATGGACGAGCGGCACGACGTCAGAGGCAGGTGCGGGTGGGACATAGCGAACGGCGGTGGCAGAGGGGTGGGTACTGCAGAGGTGTACGGCACACATGGGGGAAACTAGGGTTCTGAAACCCTAGTTTTTCATTGGGTTTGGGCTGTATTTGGGCTGGTCCAATTAATTTTGTAATGTAATTGGGCCGTTTGGGCTGAACTTTGTTTTGCTGGGAGGGCCCGGGTGAAATTGGGCTTCTACAACATTTATTAAACTAGATGCATCTACTCTAATACATTCATTAAATATAAATATATGCAAGTAATGCGTAAATATATTCTAGAATGTTACAAATTATATTCAACGCTTACCCTTAATTTGATCTTTTCTTGATTACGCCAAGTTTATCATGCATTCTTCGAAAACCTTCAACCTTGAGAGGTTTTGTAAAAATATCCGCCACTTGATCTTGAGTCTTCACAAACTTAAGCTCCACTTCCTTCTTGGCAATAAGCTCCCTAATAAAATGATATCTTATGTCTATATGTTTGCTTCGATCATGGAACACATGATTTTTCGCGAGTGCTTGTGTAGACGTGTTATCAATGCAAATTTTGGTTGCTTCTTCTTGTGGCAATTTGTAACAACTCGATTTTAGTGGTGTTGGAAACGGTGGTTTTGGGACCACAATTTTCGACGAAACAGTAAATATTATTAATTTAATATTTTCAAACATTTAGTAAAGTCATATTAAACTTTAGTTAGGAAATTTAAATGTTTAAAACACTAATTAAACAAAAAGGATTAAATCGTAAAAGCAACAAAAGTTAAATCCTATTAGTTAAATATATTAAATGGTCATGAAAGGGGAAATAGGTGGACTTAAATGGCAATTATGCCATGTCAATGGTTAGTGAACTGTTTGGTGACCAAACCCTTGATATTTTCATGATGAAATTATAATATTAATATTTAATATTAGGTATTAAGTGATAAAAAGTAAGGAAAAAAATTTGTCGCCAGATTAGGGTTACGGAGCATTACAGTACAAATCAGGACCTTTATCATCAAATAGAAACAAAAATATAAAATAAACAAAAACATTCAATAGCTTATAAAAATCAGGGTAAAAATACACTTATGGGGGCCTTAAATCGAGCTTACGGGGCCTTAAAAATAGTTTGAGAATAATTCGGGACAATTTGAATCAAAACAGACAAATATGCAAAAATTTGAAACTTTTAGAAATAGGAGTCACGCGATTGTGTGGCCAGGCCATGTAGAATAGCCTAGGTCGTGTGGCTTTACACATGACCATGTGGAATCGCCTAGGCCGTGTGCACCTTAAAAAGCTCCTAAAACAAAGCAAACTTTCATCCAACCCCTAGGTTCCAAGCCAAACTAAAAACCAACCATTTTCATACTTTAAAAACACATTTAAACAAGCCTAAAACATTGCCAAAACAATCAATACTATTCACATTCAAAAAGGCATGCGTTAGAATTTAACATCACATATCTATACCATGTTTACAAAACATCCTCAAAAAGGGAAATAAAACACAAATAGATCTGGCACCTAATAAAAACAAACCAAGATAATATTTAAGCCCTATTACATGCCATTTATAACCTTAACCAAAGTAACCGAAAGCTACCAAAACGATGATTGGATAGTGTGATTGTGCTCCAATGAAATTCCAACCGATCAAGCTTACCGATGATATACAAGAAAAAAAAGACACATACATAAGCATGTAATGCTTAGTAAGCACGTACAAACTTAAACAAAAACTTACCAAATAGGCTCAATTTATAAAGTTAATGCATTATTCCATTAGCATGCTCATATGTATAATTGATTCCTAATTTCAATCACCATTCTCACAAGTTATTGAATTGGTTTATAACATTCAACATATATCCAATATAAAATTTATACATCTCATACATTTGCTTAAACTTTAATACTCATTGAACCAAATGAATTTACTTAGGATACACGGGAACTATGCTTACATGAAGTTTACCTATACATGTAAATATAATCGTATCATGTAATGCTCACACAAGCTATGAAATGGGTCTGCTCACATGAGCTGTGGTTCGGGATGTTAGGTTGCACGATGCTGCTCACACGAGCTGTGGAGAATCTACAACAAATGCAGGACCTCAGCCATCGACGAGACACCCAAGACCAACACCTGAAAACGTATAATCTCTAATGACGTGTCATTTGTATCCTAAGTATTCATAAGGCTCAAAAACGAAGCATGTTTCCATATCATTCCCTAATCCTCAACGTTTTACACACATTATTTTAAATTACACAAACTTATAATATCAACTTAACAAGTTATATACAAAGCGCAACATAAATAATTTTTTCATCAAATTGCAAGGTTGGTTAGTTTACCATTAAACAAACTTACCTCGACTACACGATCACACAAAAAGGTACCGACAACTAATTTGAAACTTTGGCCTTTCCACGATTCAAGTCTGATTGTTGAGTGTCTTGATTTAAATAATAATTTTATTCAATTAAATCATTCAAGGTCATCTTAAAACTAATTAATTCAAACTCATAACCCTTTTGAAGGTGATTTTACAAAATTACCCTCAACACTTTTACATTGGTACAATTAAGTCCTTAAACCAAAATTCACAATTTAACCACAATCCATGCAAAAACTAAACTAGCCAATTTTTCTATGTCTTCAATTCAGCCTAAATTTTCTATCATTTCCTATTATTCACATTGCATTTTACTATACTCTCAAATAGGTCCTTAAACTTAAAATCATCTAAAATCATCTATTAAAAATACTTGTACTTAACCTTCAAACTCAAGGATTTAACAACCAAGTTCATAAACTTACTTATCACCTTAATGGTAAGTCCCTAAACTTCTAACGATTTCACAAATCAACCTTCGGGTTAGCTAGACTAAGCTAAAACGAACTCAAAAACATGAAAACCAAAAGAAATGGAACTCAAAAACTCACCCAAGCTTAGAAGAGAGTTTGGTCGAACCTTCTTTACTCCAAAAATAGAGTTTCTCACGTTTAGGAAGATAAACAAAAGAAAAAAAAAGTTTTCCTTTCTTTTTATAACTTAATACCTAATATTAATATATTAATATTATAATTTCATCATGAATATATCAAGGGTTTGGTCACCAAACCGTCTACTAACCATTGACATGGCATAATTGCCATTTAAGTCCATCTATTTCCCTTTTCATGGCCATTTAATATATTTAACTAATAAAATTTAACTTTTGTTGCTTTTATGATTTAATCATTTTTGCTTAATTAGCATTTTAAACATTTAAATTTCCTAACTAAAGTTTAATATGACTTTACTAAATGTTCATAATTATTAAATTAATAATATTTACTGACACTCTTGTCGAAAATTGTGGTCTCAAAACCATCGCTTCCGACACCACTGAAATCGGGTTGTTACACAATTGAAGTTCTTTCAACAATTCTCTAAGTCAGATAGCATGACAAGTACAAGAAGTTGCTGCCACATATTCAGCCTCACAAGTTGAGAGTGTCACAACAGGTTGTTTCTTAGAACTCCAAGAGATGCAACAATCTCCCAAGTAAAACAAAAATCCAATCGTACTTCTTCTATCATCAATGTCACCGGTAAAATCACTATCACAAAATCCCATGAGTTGAAAGTAATGAGAAGATGAGTAGAATAACCCAAATTTAATCGTACCTTTTAGGTAACGAAGAATCCTCTTAATAGCCTTCAATGAGCTGAGGTAGGAGCTTTCATGTAGCAACTCATTACACCAACTGCAAATAGGATTTCAGGCCTTGTACATGTTAAATATCTCAAACTTCTCACAAGACTTTTGAAAAGAGTTGGATATTTCTTTATTCCATCATCAAACTTTGACAACTTCACTCTACACTCTATTGGAGTTTTAACAAGATTGCAATCAAGCATTTTAAATTTCTTCAACACTTGTTTTGCATAACCTTCTTGCGAGATGAATATGTCGTCATCCGTTTGTTTCACTTCTAAGCCCAAATAATAAGACATGAGCCCCACATCAGCCATCTAAAAAACAAGTGACATATGCTTATTGAATTTTTCAATTAAATTTAGATTGTCTCCTGTAAAGATCAAATAATCCACATAAAGACAAACTATCAAGATATCTCTATCATCATTTATCTTGACAAAGAGTGCATGTTCATGAAGAAACCGAACAAACCCATTATCTTGAAAATACTTGTTGATGTGGCTATACCATGTCCGAGGTGCTTGTTTTAACCCATATAATGCCTTTTCAACCTTTTGTATTTATCTTCTTGTCTTAGGACATTGTATCCCATGGGTTGCTCAATGTACACTTCCTCTTCCAAGAAACCATTAAGAAATGTTGATTTCACATCAAGTTGATGTATTTTCCACTTCATTTGAGCCGCCAAAGAAATAAGCAAACGGATTGTTTAGATAACACCCAAGTGTTGTTTTTCTCAATTGATTTTATTTCTTCATCAATGGCTAGTCTCCATCTTTCGTCATTCATGGCATCATCGAAGTTAAGTGGATCACTATCTATAAATAAACAAAACAAATCATTAATAACTTCAGTAGCATCATACAAGTCATATATAGTTCTCATTTTTCAAGGTCTTTCACTTAAGCCTTTTTCGAAAGTTGCTTTATGGATTGAAGCAGGTGAAGATGGAAGAGTCACGTCTTGCACCAGTGCCACAGTGTCTTGTTCTTCCTCAAAATAAGGAAAGAAATCATAAGATTGTTCTTCTTGCGCCTCCTAATTCTGACTTGCTTGTTCACTGAACTCAACATATCGACTTATGATAATCCTCCCATTGCTTGGGTTATACAACTTATAGCCTTTGGAGTTTGAGTCAAAACCAATAAAAACATATTTTGAACTTCAATCATCAAGCTTCAATCTATCTTGGTTGGATACATACGCATAAGCAATGCTACCAAACATTGGTAGATGTCTATCACTTGGCTTTCTTCCACTCCATGCTTCTTGAGGTGTTAGACCATTCATGTTCTTTGTTGGTGAGTGGTTGGACAAGTAAACTGCACAAGAAATAAATTTGACCAAAAATTCATTAGGCATATTCCTTGCCTTCAACACACATCTAGCCATATTAAGAATAGTTCTATTTTTTCTTTCCACTGCACCATTTTGTTGTGGCGATCTAGGCACCGTTAAAGGATGATAAATTCCATGTAGTTTGAAAAACTTATTGAATTCATTGGAAGTGAATTCGCCTCCTCTATCGGACCTTAAAGATTTTATCTTATAACCACTCTCTTTTTCAACAAGAGTTTTGAAAGTTTTAAATGCAACAAAGGCTTCAGATTTTTGCTTCAAGAAATAAACCCAAATCTTTCCACTATAATCATCAATAAAAAACAAAATGTATTTACTTTTACCAAATGATGGCAGATTGATTGGTCCACAGACATTGGTATGAATAAGTTTAAGAGGCTTGGTTGCTCTTGATGTTGCTTCTTTCGGAAAACTTGATCTTGCATACTTGCTTAGGAGACACACCTCACACAATTGATTAGGATGTCTAATTATTGGAATACATTTAACCATCTTCTTTTCTCTGAGAACCTTGAGTGCTCCAAAATTCAAGTGGCCAAATCTCATGTGCCAACACCATGCTTCATCTTTCACACTAGCCTTCAAACACTTTACTTCAATTGTCTTGAGATTCAACATAAACATTCTATTCTTTGATATGGATACTTTAGCAACCAAGTTGGCATATTGACCTCTTAGCCAAAGGAAACAGTCTTTCATGGAAATTTCATAACCCCTTTCAATGAGTTGCCCCAAACTCAAAATATTACTTCTTAACTTGGGAACATAATAAACATTGGTAATAAGGCTATGACCACCATCCTTTAGCGAAATTAGAATGGTACATTTCCCTTGGATTTAGACTTTTGAAGAGTTTCTAAATGAAACATTGCCTCTAACCTTCTCATCAAGCTTCACAAAGGCCTCTTTACATTCGCATATGTGATTGCTTGCTCCATTATCAAGATATCATATGCATGTATCATTGCTTTCTTCATTCTTGAGTGCTAGCAATAAAGTTGGCTCTTCTGCATCTTTCCGATCTTTAATGAGATTGACTCTCTTTTCATTTTCGTTAGAGTCATTTTGGCATTCCCAAGAAAAATGGCCAAATTTATAGAAATTGTAACATTCAACACTAGAGTTGTCATACTTCATTTCATTCGATCTTCAATAATTACCTCTTCCTCTTCCCTTCACTCTTCCACGATTTCTAGTTGATGGGCTCCCATTATCGTGGTTGATATTTTCACGATCACCTCTTCCACATCCTCATTGATCATAACCTTGTCCTCATCCTCGTCCGTTCCATGCCCTCGACCTCTTTGGTTCTTTTCTTCTCGGAAATCTTTCAAAGATACCTTGGCTTTGATAGTTTGTTCTAAAGACTCATCTTTTCTCCTCTTGAATTTGTCTTCTTGTGCTTGAAACTCAGCCATTACTTGTTCAATAGTCATAGAGTCTAAATCTTTTGACTCAATGACACAAACGACAAAATCAAACTTTGGAACCAAAGAACGAATGATCTTTTCAATAAACGAACATCTTCTAAGGTATCTCAATATCTCTTCATTTGATTAACAATAGCCAACACCCTTGAATAATAATCCAAAATTGACTCGAATTCTTTCATATGTAAATATTCAAACTCACCTTGAAATGTAACACCCCTAACCAATATCCGTCGCTGGAACAGAGTTACGGAGCATTACCAAAATATACAAAACAAATACATACATTTCATATTATTTAACATTCATGTCAGAAATTATTCATAAAGTCCCTTATATGAGCCCTCGAGGCCCAAAACATACATTAGAAACAAGTCAGGACTAAACCGGGTACTAAGAGAATTTTTCGCAAAATCTCAAAATTTTTCCAAGGTGCAGGAGACACATGCCCATGTGGTGAAGTCGTGTGGGCATTCGAAATAGGGCACACGGCCGTGTTCCAGCCAGTGTCCGTACCTGTGTAACTCTCTAACTTGGTCACACAACCAAGTCACATCTATTTGCTTACTTATACCAACTACACTATCTCATCTCATACATCAATATGCCTATAACTTATCTATCACTCAACCACATCAAACACAACAAACATGAAGAAGCCACACATGATGCGGAAATCCCGGATCTAGACACAAGAGAAACACAAATTAGAAATAAAACGAGAATAAATAAAATTAGTTAAATAATAATAATAATAATAAAGGATAGATTTGTCCTATGGAACCCTTGGTTAACTTGTAACAAAAAACGCCAATGATTGAGCAGCTCCCTACGAAACCCCTAGAAGAAGAACCTCTAGAAACACCGATGAACGGGAAAGAAATTTGAATATTTGTAACTTCGAAATACCTTCGAAAGTAACAAACTCCAAACTAAATAGCAAGAGAAGAATCACTCTACTCTCAAAAATTTGCCTCACACAAATTTGGAAGAAAACAAATACTCTCTTTTTATTCCCCTCAAATGTGTAGAAAGCAAGCCTATTTATAGGCAAATTACAAGAGTAATTGAATCCTAATAAAACTCTTTCAAGAGTAATTGAATCCTAATAAAAACTCTTTAAAATTATCTAAGAAAATAAATAAATAATAACTTAACCAATAAAATTACTTAACTTATAAGTGATGTGTCCCAACCAATGAGAATTAAGTGAATAATAATAAGATACATAAAAGATTAATCCATCAATTTATGGGCTTTCACAATTCCAAGATTGGTCCAGTGAATTGCATTCTCGTATTTGTCAACGTCACGAACATGATGACTTAAATTTGTAGCAACAAAGTCTTGGACAAAAGCATTCATCTTTGATTTTAATTGTCGTGCCTTGCTTCGAGTGATTGGACCACTAGGAGAAACAACCCATTGAGTGTCACCTCCTTGGCTCGTATCATTCTCCCCCTCTTCAAGAAGATTCATCCTCAAATCTGAACCTACATCAAATTCAAAAGGAGAAAGATCAGAAACATTGAAAGTAGCACTAACACTATACTCACCAGGAAGATCAATGTGATAAGCATTGTCATTTATTTTCTCGAGTACTTGGAATGGTCTATCACCTCGTGCATCAAGTTTATTCTTTCTCTTAGAAGAAAATCATTCCTTCCTTATATGTACCCATACCCAATCTCCAGGTTCAAATAAGACTTACTTTCGCCCTTTATTAGCTCAATGTGCATAGGACTCATTCTTTTTCTCAATGGCTTTACGAGCCTTCTCATGGATCTCTTTCACTAAATCAGCTTTCCTTTCACCATCTAAATTAGCAATCCCATTCAAAGGTAAAGGAAGCAAATCTAAAACAGTAAGTGGATTAAAGCCATATACAATCTCAAAAGGAGTAAAACCTGTGGAAGAATGAACAGAACGATTATAAGCAAACTCAACATAGGGTATCCATTCTTCCCAAGATTTAACATTCTTACCTATTATGGCTCTAAGCAAAGATCCCAAAACTCGATTTACCACATCGGTTTGACCATCAGTTTGAGGGTGGCATGTAGTAGAGTAAAGTAGTTTAGTACCTAACTTACCCCATAACACATTCCAAAAGTGACTAAGAAATTTTGCATCTCTATCGGAAACGATAGTCTTTGGGATTCCATGTAATCTCACAACTTCACGGAAAAATAGATCGGCAACATGGGTTGCATCATCAGTCTTATGGCATGGAATGAAATGAGCCATTTTAGAAATCGATCCACAACCACAAAGATACTATCTCGTCCACGCTTTGTCCTTGGTAAACCTATTACAAAATCCATTGAAATGCCAGTCCAAGGTGAACTAGGAACAGGAAGAGGAGTATATAGACCATGAGGCATCACAGTGGATTTAGCTTGTTTACAAGTAATGCAAGTAGAGCAAATTTTCTCAAAAATTTTTCGCATGTTAGGCCAATAAAAATGCTCATGTAAAACATCATAAGTCTTAGTGACTCCAAAATGACCCATAAGACCACCACTATGAGCCTCTCGAACCAACAATTCTCGCATTGAACACTTTGGTAAGCATAGTCTTTTATTTCGAAAAAGATAGCCATCATGCTTATAAAATTTGTGAAATGCACCATGTTCACATGCGTCATAAATGCTTGCAAAATCAGAATCAGTGGCATATAAATCTTTGAGATACTCAAAACCTAATAACTTAGTATGCAAAGCACTAAGTAAAGTGTACCTCCTTGATAGAGCATTAGCCACAATATTATCTTTACCTTTCTTATACCTTATAACATAAGGAAAAGATTCAATGAATTCAACCCACCTCGCATGTCACTTGTTCAACTTACCTTGTCCCTTTAAGTGCTTAAGTGATTCATGGTCAGTGTGAATCACAAACTCCTTTGGTAAAAGGTAATGTTGCCAAACTTCTAATGCCCTTACCAAGGCATACAACTCTTTATCATAGGTCGAATAGTTCAAATGTGCTCCACCAAGTTTCTCACTAAAGTAGGCTAGTGGTTTACTATCTTGCATGAGGACGGCACCTATACCTACACCAGAAGCATCACATTCAATCTCAAAGGTCTTTTCAAAATTAGGTAAAACAAGAATAGGAGCATTACACAATTTATCTTTAAGTTCATTAAATGCTAATTCTTGCTTATCTGTCCAATGAAAAGATACATCCTTTTTAATAAGTGCAGTCAAAGGCGAAGAAATTGTGGAAAAGTTACGAACAAACCTGCGGTAGAAACCGGCTAACCCAAGGAAAGACCTTACCTCAGAAACAGTTTAGGGATAAGCCATTCTTTAATTGCCTTTACCTTCTCCTCATCCACATGGATTCCTGTAGAACTTATCACAAAACCTAAAAAAACAAGCTTATCCATACAAAAGGTGCATTTTTCAAGATTAGCAAAGAGTCTTTCATGCCTTAACACATCCAATACTAATTTAACATGCCCAACATGATCATTCAAAGTTTTGCTATAAATTAGTATGTCATCAAAATATACAACGACAAATTTTCCTAAAAAAGGTCTAAGTATGTGGTTCATTAATCTCATGAATGTGCTAGGAGCATTGTTAAGCCAAACGGCATGACTAACCACTCAAACAGGCCATACTTAGTTTTAAAAGCAGTTTTCCATTCATCACCTTGTTTCATTCTTATTTGATGGTAACCACTTTTTAATTCAATTTTAGAGAAAATGCATGCACCATTAAACTCATCCAACATATCATCTAATCGAGGAATTGGATATCGATACTTTAATGTAATCTTGTTGACAGCACGACAATCAACACACATTCTCCAAGAACCATCTTTTTTTGGGACGAGAAGTACAGGGACCGCACAAGGGCTTAGACTCTCACGAATCAACCCTTTCTCT
This sequence comes from Gossypium hirsutum, assembly GCF_007990345.1. Lineage (NCBI taxonomy): Eukaryota > Viridiplantae > Streptophyta > Magnoliopsida > Malvales > Malvaceae > Gossypium > Gossypium hirsutum. The sequence continues at coordinate 22,811,647 of NC_053442.1, read as the reverse complement.
AAGAGATCTTCAATTTACCTTTGCAACTCCTTAGTTTCTTCAGGATTGCTTCGATAGACTGGTCTATTCGGAATACTCGAACCAGGCACAAAGTCAATTTGATGTTCAATCCCTCGTAAATGAGGTAATCCCTTAGGCATTTCAGAAGGAAATACATTCTCAAAATCCTGCAAAAGATCAACAAAACAACTAGGCAAATGTGTATTAGGGTTAGTCAAAACAAAGTTTTCCCTAAACCTAATAATTACAAATGTTTGTTTTGTACAAAGAGAAAATTTGATATCTCGAAACCTAGCGAATAAACTCACTTTCTCATCTCGTGACTTGTGTGTGCAATCACTCACCAATGTTGGGCCTTTAAGTTGGCTTTTAACACTAAGGGTTTCTTTACTATCAGCCTTTTTCAATGATTTTACCTCACTTCCCTTACCCATCTCACTAGCAAGTTTTAGTTGATCATTGTAGACTTCTTGAGGAGGAAGTGGAGCCAAAGTAAACTTCTTTCCAAGGAACACAAAGGTATATTGGTTAAGGAAACCATTATGATTTACTCGTCGATGAAACTGCCATGGCCGTCCAAGTAATATGTGCCCAGCTTGCATTGGAACAACATCACACAAAACTTTATCAGAGTATCTACCAATGGAAAATGAAACTAAGTATTGTTTAGATACTTTTACCTCCCCACTATGATTCAGCCATTGCAAGCGGTATGGCCTTAGATGCTTCACACAAGGTAGGCCAAGTTTCTCAACAAGGGAAGAACTTACCACATTGGTGCAACTTCCACTATCGATGATCAATGAACTAGGTTGTCCACTAATCAAAAATCTCATGTGGAAAATGTTATCTCTTTGTTCGCGCCCTTCCTCTTTAAACTGGACATTTAAAGCCCTTCGAGCAACAAGTGCTTTCTCACCATACTCCAAGTATTCTTCATACTCATCATGAGTATGCATATCATCAGCATCTTCCAAAGGAGGCATCTCATCTTCGTTATCAGACTCAAAATCAACCTCGCCATCTTCTCGAATCACCAATGACTTTTTATTAGGGCATTCTCGAGCATAGTGACCCCTTCCTTGGCATTTGAAGCAGGTAATATCTTTTGGCTGCTTAATGACACTAGGAGAAGTAGAAGAAGAAGATAGAACTCGATTAGTAGAAGTAGAACCTTTAAGTGAATTAGGCATATCTCTATCTTTGGAGTAAGTTCTAGGCTCATTTGGCTTGAACTGTGCATCTCTCCCATTCCACAATCTATCATCTTGTTTTTGCCAATTTCCTCTCCAAGCAGGATTAGAAACTGAACTAACACCCCTCATTGTCCCTTTCTTTCGTAATTGCTTTTCAATGGTGAGTGCAGTTTGAAGCATCTCTTCAACATCTATGTAGTGTTGTAACTCAACTCGATTTGCAATCTCAGGCTTTAGGCCGGCAAGGAATCTAGCCATAGTCACCTCAGCCTCTTCAACAAGATTGGCTCTAATCTGAATAGTCTCCATCTTTTTGTAGTAGTCATCCACAGATCTATCTCCTTGAACAAGATGTTGGAGTCTTTGATGGATTTCCCGATAATAGTATGGTGGAACAAACCGTTTTCGCAAGATGCGCTTCATTTCAACCCAAGTAGTAACAAGTTGCTCTCTATAAAGAATCCTGCTTTTACATAATTGATTCCACCATGTTAGTGCATAATTAATGAACTCAGCGACAGCGTATGTTATCTTTTTCTCATCAGAGTAATTGTAACAAGCAAAGACTACTTCCATTTTTTCCTCCCAATAATGGTAAGCATCAGGATCATTCTTCCCTGAGAAAGAAGGAAATTTTGGTTTGGGGGTGTCATTGTTTCGTTCCAACCTTTCTCTAGGTACATACTCGGACTCAAAGTCATCATCAAAAGCATGGTCCTCCCTTTGTTTAAAAGTTCGATCTCGCGAATTTGATCGGCTTATAAAGGCTTCGTTCAACTTCTTGTAATTATCGGCAATGTATCTTTCTTGAGTTGTAAGTTTTGTATCAAGATACTCCTTTTGCTCTTGTAACATCTGGGTCATGGGATGTTAGAATTGAGTTTGCAACTTTTTCATCTCTTTTTGTAACAACTCGACCAAAGGATCGTTCTCTCTTTTTTGCTCATCCTCTTCATTTTTACTAGTTTGGGATCTAGTGAGCGGCATGGTATCTGTGAAAGATCAAACAAACATGAACAACAAAGAAAAAAATAATAATAACCTCACTCGTTAGCTCTAAAAAGAATAACTCTCTGAATGATTCAAAACTTGTAAATATGTTTGGAGATGGTTACTAATCAAGATCAAATAACGAAGGTGCAAACTTCAAAGAAACAATGAAGACCCTAATTGCTCTAAGAGCCCAATAAACTTGACGAGGCAATTTGTAATGGAGGCTACACGGATGAAGGAATTGTGCGTGCCTTTAATATCTGCTAACACAAGAAGAAACAAAGTGTTAGAAAGCGTAAGAGAAACAAAAAACGTAGACCTGCAACGATCCCTAACTCTAGAGTCAAAGAAAAACTTTAATAAGAAGAACACTTAAGAAAACTCTACCCAATTTTAAAAAAAAATCAGAAACGTTTGGTGTCTTAAGATTTTCAAAAATTGAAGCTTTAATTATACTTGAGTCAAGAAAAGAAGAAGGAAAAGAAATTCAATTTTGGGAAAAATAAAATAAAAATAATAACAATATAGGAAAAGAAGAAACCTACGTATGAAAGGTAGGCAACTTTTTTTTTGCGGTTTTTTTGCGCTTTTTGCTTCTTCTTTTTTAAAATAAGAGGAGAAAAAAAATCAACGAAACCGATGAGAAGTGTTTTTGGTATTTTGACTCGTTTCGGATATGATTTTAGCTTCAAAAATAACACCAAATGGCCTGAAACTAATACCAACTGATGCGGAAATCCCGGATCTAGACACAAGAGAAACACAAATTAGAAATAAAACGAGAATAAATAAAATTAGTTAAATAATAATAATAACAATAAAGGATAGATTTGCCCTATGGAATCCTTGGTTAACTTGTAACCAAAAACGCCAATGATTGAGCGGCTCCCTACGAAACCCCTAGAAGAAGAACCTCTAGAAACATCGATGAACGGGAAAGAAATTTGAATATTTGTAACTCCGAAATACCCTTGAAAGTAACAAACTTCAAACTAAATAGCAAGAGAAGAATCACTCTACTCTCAAAAATTTGCCTCACACAAATTTGGAAGAAAACAAATACTCTCTTTTTATTCCCCTCCAATGTGTAAAAAGCAAGCCTATTTATAGGCAAATTACAAGAGTAATTGAATCCTAATAAAACTCTTTCTAGAGTAATTGAATCCTAATAAAAACTCTTTAAAATTATCTAAGAAAATAAATAAATAATAACCTAACCAATAAAATTACTTAACTCATAAGTGATGTGTCCCAACCAATGAGAATTAAGTAAATAATAATAATAAGATACATAAAAGATTAATCCACCAATTTATGGGCTTTCACAATTCCAAGATTGGTCCAGTGAATTGCATTCCCGTATTTGTCAACGTCACAAACATGATGACTTAAATTTGTAGCAACAAAGTCTTGGACAAAAGCATTCATCTTTGATTTTAATTGTCGTGCCTTGCTTCGAGTGATTGGACCACTAGGAAAAACAACCCATTGAGTGTCACCTCCTTCGCTCGTATCAACACATATATATACTTAACAAAAATATGTCCAAGTCAAGTCATTCCAATGACTATTTATAACCAAAACACATATTTGCCATCAATGGCCCAATTGAACCTATACATGTCATTATACCAAAATTTAGTATGTTACATATACCGAAATGAGCCGAAGGATAGTGTGATGATGCTCTGACCAACTTCCAACCACTTCGAGCTTTCGAATTACTATAAACAAGAAAAATAATACAGGGTAAGCATATTATGCTTAGTAAGTTCATCTAACGGGGAAATTAACTTACCATTCATTTATATTTAAAATAAACATGCAAAATTCATCCAAAGAAAATTTGGCAATTTGCCTAAACACATATAATCTCAAGAAACATGTTAGTCATGTACTTCATGTGAATATCAAGAATCAAAGATGAACTCATCATGTAAAAATTTTCATATACATATACTTTCCACATCATATATCCATATAACATGTACATTTCCATAATAATTTATCTCAAATTCAGATTATTCTATGTCAGAACTTTGCCCTTTGAATTTATTAGAAATATCAATGGATACACAGGTAGTACACTTGAACTATAATTTGTCAATTCATATTTAGGAGTGCTCAATAAAGCACATAATTGGGAAGCTCTCTCTCGAGCCATATAACAGGAAGCTTATATGAGCCATATAACAAGAAGCTTATTCGGGCTATATAACGGGAAGCTCATAAGAGCCATAATCGGGAAGCTCATACAAGCCAATAACGGGTAGCTTCGAACAGACATTAATGGGAAGCTTTAAATAGCCATATATTGGGAAGTTCAAGCGAGCCATATCAGGAAGCTCAGGAGAGCCACTAATCAGGAAGCTCACAAAGAGCCTTTAATTAGGACGCTCATAAGAGTTGTGGTGTGTCTACAACACATGCAGAATCACAACCAATCGAGATGCTCTGAAGAGCTATTAACGGGAAGCTCATAATAACCATATAACGGGAAGCTCGAGAGGGCTAATAATGGGACACTCTTTCGAGCTGTGGTGTATTCGCAACATATGCAAGACCACAACCAATATTGAAAATCATGTATCCATCGAATTTCATTTATTCAAACGAGACTTGACATTTATCGGGATTTGGCGGATATACGATTAATTTCATATATATGACATTTATACAATTAACATATACAACATTCAATTCAAAAATATAAATATACACAATTTAGTTACACGAACTTACCTTGACAAGTGTTCGTTGGTTTGTTGTCTACTAATACGAAACTTTCTCTTTTTCTCGACCTAATTTCGTATTTTGTCTATTCAGATCTATACGAGTAAATTTAACCCAATTTAATACAATTCATATTCAATTCAATTCACATCTTAGGCAAAATTATCATTTTGCCCTTATACTTTTAATTAATGACGATTTCGTCCCTAGGCTCGGAAAAATGAAATTCATGTAATTTAACCCTTATTCCAAACCTAACTAATTTTTACATGTAACATTTGCAGCCCATGTAATTCATAAAATTGATTGTAATTTTTTTTTATATTTGTGAGCACCATAATGCCTCTATTTATATGCACTCAATGAATACAATTTGAAGAGCCACAACCCTTCATATTGGACATACTCATTGGGAGAAACATGTCCCATGAAAATGTATTCATTAGATGATAAATCATCACTTTTAATTTGAATAGTGCTTATGAATAATTAAATTTGTAAGATGATAAATCATTACTTTTAATTTGAATAGTGCTCATATTAATTTGCAATCTATACTTTCCATCAATCCCCTACTGATTGTTAATTTCAAAAAATAAGTACGCAATGATTATGCATAAAGAAGGGTGTCCGCAGATTGAACCTTCCTTTAGTGCAAACTCTTAGAGTATCAACAAAGTGAATGGTGGCTAGTCGCTTGAACTATCACTCTTAAAGTTAATACTGAAAATTTTTCACACATAATCGTAAAGTATTAAAGTAAGAATTTAATTTGCTTTAGCACCGTTATGGCCATGTGCTCATCCCTTTTCATGAACATGTACGAAAGAAAACCATAAAGCAAATTTCGTTGAAACGGCACCACTTCTTGTCCATATAGGTGGATTTCATGACAATTAATGTCTATCCATTAAGAGTAAAACTCATCCTCCTAAAATATAAACACTAAATCCTAATTCTTAATGTATGTTGTCATTCGATAACTTGTTATTACCTTTTGAACCTGGAAACTAACTTTTGGCTAGAACAAGGTAGGGTTTCCATTATCAATAATGTGATTAGAATGATTTTAATCCCATATTAGGGGTGGTACTCTTAACCAAATCCCTTGACAAACCTTTTGTCAATGGATCCGCTAAATTGTCAATTGACTTAAGATAGGTAACAGTTATTACACTGTCCTTCATCATTTGTCTCACATACTTATGTCTCAAACTTATATGTCTAGAATTTCCATTGTACACCTTATTGTACGCTCGAGACATGGTAGATTCACTATCACAATATACGAAAATGGCGAACCTACGTTGTGGTCACAACTTTATCTCTTAGCCATTACGCTTCCTTGCCAATAGCTGCTAAGTCTATAAATTCAGTCTCCATAGTTGAATGTGAGATTCATGTTTGTTTCTTGGAGGCCCAACTAATGGCTCTACCTCTGATTGTAAAAATCCATCCCGATGTAGACTTATTGTCACTTAGACTTGTAATCTAACTTGCATCCGAGTAACCTTCTAGTACTGCAAAATAATCACTATAGAATAATCCCAAATTTTTTGTTTTCTTAAGATAGCCAGAAATTCTACAAATTCTTTTCCAATGATCGGAACTAGGAAAATTTGTAAATCTTGCCAATTTACACACAACAAATGCGATATCGAGTCTAGTGCAATGCATTGCATACATTAGAGTTCCGATTGCGCTAGCGTACGCAAGTTGCGTTATAGCCCTACCATTATTCTCACTTAACTTGAAGTTCGAACCGTATGGAGTGTTCAAATCCTTGATATTTAAGTGTTTAAACTTTTCCAATACTTTCTTAATGTAGTGAGATTGACTTAGTGTAAAGCCATTTTCATGTTTTTCACCTTTATTCCTAAAATTGTATCTACCTTATTGAGATCATTCATTTTAAATTTCGAGGCTAGATACTCTTTGGTCTCACGAAAACCTTCCATGTTTGTACCAAAAATCAACAAACCATCTACATATAGACAAATAATTACACAATATCTATCGGTGAATTTAGTGTAAATACATTTATCCACACTATTATGTAAAAAACCATATGACAAGATAATCGAGTCAAATTTCTCATGCCACTGTTTAGGCGCTTGTTTTAAACCATATAATGACTTGATCAATTTACACACTTTATGTTCATTCCTAGGAAGCACAAAACCTTTTGGTTGCTCCATGTAAACTTTCTTTTCGAGATTACCATTCAAAAAAAGTCGTCTTAACATCTATTTGATGTACATGTAACTTATGGATATATGAAAGTGCTATAAGAATTCGAATGGAGGTCATCCTAGCCACTGGTGCATAAGTGTCAAAATATTATAGGCATTCTTTTTGCCTAAATTCTTTAGCCACCAACCTAGCCTTAAATGCAACACCCCTTACCCGTATTCGACACCAGAATAGGGTACGAGACATTACCAGAACACATACACTTGTAAACGTATTGAACCGAGTTATAAAATTTTATCTAAATTAAAATTTTCAAATTATTAACATACTTTTATAATTCTTCACTATATATCCTCAAAATATTATATTCATAATAAATAGGGCCTACTAGACCCTACACATACTCATGCAATTCAATGCTTCATTTCCTTTTCGTTCATTTCACAATTTCTCATGCTTACAATTCAAATCATATCACTATAAATTTCCTTTTAATTCACTTACAATTCAATATCATTAAGATCAATACTAATACGTATTTACCATTTAACTCAATGTTTATCGATTATACCATTCATTAACACATTTATGAAATTCTCAATTTTGTAATGAAAATATCATTTTAGCTTAAATAACATCAATTCAACTCATCATCCTCTTTTTTCATCATTTTACACTTCAAGTAAGAACTTATTATTTCATTACCTTTCCACACTCATTTCCTATGCTTATCATACAAGACATAAACATATCATTCAACCATAGTTGCAAGCTAGTGCATTGAAACATAATTCTTTTTTGAAGTAACCACATGATAAACCATTTCACTAAAGATTACATAATTTAAACCTTACCTCCTCTTTCATGATCACAAGCATATTTCCATTTAAGCACTTACTATTTCGATGCATAACTTATAGATTTAACGTGGCATAATCCCGCCACAACTTGGCTAAAACCTAAGTATGTATACCAAATATGCCAGCCAAATAAACATATAACATAAGCATTATAAGCATGAATGAGCACAATATTTATTCATGTATCAATCTTACTAACATGTGTTAACTCAATACCCATTCATGACATTACTTCATTCCAAATCATATACCAAATATACCATACACACATACTGTAACACCCCCGAACCCGAGACCGTCGCCGGAGTCGAACACGAGGTGTTAACAGACTTCAAACCACTTATTAAAATTTTTCCAGACAAGCTGCCAATCTGCGTACTAGTCACTTTAAAAATCATATCTTGAGCTCTGGAACTCGAAATCCAGTTCCGAGACTCATATTCCCTTCTACATATTTTTTTCTAGAATTTTTGGTCGGGCCAATTAGTACAGTTTATTAGTCAAAGTCTCCCCTGTTACTGGGGTCGACTACACTGACCTTTGCGCATTACGACCTGGATATCTCCCAGTACAGAGCTTCAATACTGATTCCGTTTGTTTCTATAGAAACTAGACTCAGAGAGGAATCCATACATATATGGCTTGACTCCTAATTGTCTCTGGTTAATTTGTAATGAATTTCCAAAGTCGGAACAGGAAATCCAGAAACCGTTCTGGTCCTGTCTCACGAGAACCTGAATATCTCTTAATATACTGTTCATATGATTGTTTCGTTACTTTCATATGAAAATAGATTCATCAAGGTTCGATTACATAATTTATTCACTATTTAATTCCATTCTTACAAATTTTTGTGATTTTTCAAATCCACACCACTGCTGCTGTCAGCATCTGTTTTCAAGGTAAACTTTACCTATTTCGTGGTTACCATGGACCAACTAGGGTTTTGTCATACATAGGTCCGCATATGATCATATTTAGCCATTCCAATGGCTGATCATTTGCTCAACACTTCCATTCCAAACCATAGTCACATCATGAAACCATATATACATACATAAACACAAATGGTCTAATGCCATACTCCACTTCTACAAGCCATTTTCGCATGGCTGTACACACATACATCACAAAAAGTACTTGAACAACAACAATGGGTAGTCCTATACATGCCATATCCAGAGTTCAACTAAAAGAGTACCAAAAGGGCTTTGATAGTGTGGATGACTTCGACTTCGATGATCCCGAATCCGATATCTAACGAACAAAATCTATAAAACAGAGAGCCAAAGCAACGGGGTAAGCATTTTAAAGCTTAGTAAGTTTCAAGTAATGAAATCAGCTTTGACTAAAGTATTACATTCACATAGCTAAATGAATCACTTTATTAATACACATTCTCATAATCATGCTTACTTCACACTTCATCAACATATATACACACACAAGGTATCAACCCATCTAAAAGCCCAAAAGTTCGTTAATCGATTGAACGAATACTATTTAAAACGAATCGACTTTCCGAAGCACATGCAAACATACCTTATCGTTTGGGTTTGTCGAGCGTATTAATTGAATTTATTACAGCACAAAACGCTCACATTCATACCCAAGTTTCTTCGGAATTTAGCCGGATATTACCACAAGCACAATTGCCTTCGGGTCTTAACCCGGGCATAGCAACTCGCACGAATGCCTTCGGGTCTTAGCCTGGATATATCAACTCGCACAAATGCCTTCGGGTCTTAGCCCGGATCAAATCACTAGCACAAATGCCTTCGGGACTTAGCCCGGATCAAATCACTAGCACAAATGCCTTCGGGACTTAGCCCGGATCAAATCACTAGCACAAATGCCTTCGGGACTTAGCCCGGATCTCATTCAAATGCTCATGCACACATAAATCAACAGTCTTGGCACATCCATATTTCATTTTCGTTACTAAGGCTCAAACACAAAACATTTATTAAACCTTTCCAATTTCGGCTCAATAGCCACCCACAAAGAGCATGATTTCAATTGGCTTTATAACATAGTCTCTATGCACATTAGGCTATCCGTCATAGTATGACTAATCATTTCAATATAATTCAAGTAGGGTCATTACTCGAAGACTTACCTCGGATATTTTGAATAGTTGTGGATAGACTACTCGATCGCTTTTTATTTTCCTTTATCAGATTTTGACCCTCTTGGCTCTTGAGCTTGATTCAATAAATAGATTTTATTAAATAACTTATCAATTTAGCGATTCGATTTAATACATGTATACCATACAATTAAGTACAAATGATGTTATTAACTAGATATTAAACATCATACATATGCTCTACTCAAGTACTAAAGAACATAATACTAGCTTAATACCATGCATAATCGAATTTATTTAGCATCATTTAGTTTTATAAAAATACACATATCATCCCAACTCGACACAAGAGTCAAATTCATCACTCAAACATTCACACCAATTTATTTTAATATTTTGGCCGAAACCCTCAATTGGCTAACATAGCCTTAATATTTCAATATAAACACGTATACATCAAAGGCAATTTAAAACACTTAACCCTTATACTCAATAATGAAACCAAACCGTATACCTAATTTTTAAACACATCACCTCCAAATGCATGTATTAACTAACATATATCCAATCCACATGCCAAGTTACCATGAATAAATTAAACTTATATATATATATAACATAGCTGAATATTCCTTAACATAAAGGCATTTAGTGACATTTTAAAAAAATATAATGACCATTTCCATAAGTATATTTTCATGCAAAGACCGTACCTAAATCACCAACATTTTAACTCCCAACTACTTAGACTTAACCTTTCATACCCTCATATCTAATGTCATAAGAATAGCCCAATGTCCAAATTAACCAAGCTTAAAGATTTAACCTTCAACACTTTAATATTCCACAACCTATTCTTCAAGGCTTCAAATATAAGTAATTAACATTTATACTCTTATGCCGAATTAGCTAACACTTATAATCCATAACCGAATGTCATTAAACCTAAACCACCATGAAAATTTTACTTATCACCTCATACCTTATTATCAAATTGAACTAATTATGCTTATAAAAATAATATCAAAACCGAAACCTTTTAATAATTAAGCCTCTAATTATTTATTTCAATTACCCAAACGAAATTTTCTCGCATTTAACACTTATATACCCATCAATTGTTGAAGACAAACAAAATCTCATTTCCTCCCTTGACAACCACAACCGAAAGCTCAAACCAACATCTAAAATTCCAAGTTTTCAAATGGGCTAATATGGAACTAGCTAATTGACTTAAACTAAGCTTAAAATTTCAAAAACTAACAAAATTTTTACTAACCTTCTCAAGCTTCAAGTGACCGAATGCTTTTGCCCCAATTCTTTCTTTCAATTCGGCCAAGAAGACAAAGATGAAGCTTTGTCTTCATTACTTTTCTTTTTATTCTTTCTTTAATTTATTTCCTTTCTTTTGCATAAAATAATGGCCATTTAATTAAGATTTAGTACATATTATATATATATGACCATCATGGCCGGCCACCACTTAAAATAAAAGGGGTATTTGACATGCAAGTACAATTATTTGCAACATGCATAAATGGGCCATTTTACATTAGCCTAGCACATTTCTAAATTTTCTCACATACATATATACATATAATAAACATCAAATATGACGGTCAATTATTTTTGTGACTCGGTTTAGTGGTCCCGAAACCACTTTCCGACTAGGGTCAATTTAGGGCTATCACAACTCTCCCCCACTTAAGAAATTTTCGTCCCCGAAAATCCTAACTGTAAATAGGTTTGGGTATCATTTTTTCATCGAGCTCTCGGTTTCCCAAGTAGCTTCCTCGATCCCGTGTTTGAGCCATAACACCTTCACTAACGGAACCCTTTTGTTTCGCAACTCCTTCACTTCACGAGCTAAGATACGCATCGGTTCTTCTTCATAACTCATATCGGCTTGAATTTCAACCTCTGATGGGCTAATTATGTGCAATGGATCAGATCGATAGCGTCGAAGCATCGAAACATGAAAGACGTCCTGAATCTTTTCAAGCTCAGGGGGCAAAATCAATCTATACGCAACCGGACCAACTCGTTCGGAGATTTCGTACGGCCCAATGAATCTCGGGCTCAACTTGCCCTTACGGCCAAACCTGAGTACCTTTTTCCAAGGCGAAACTTTAAGGAACACTTTATCTCCCACCTGATATTCAATGTCCTTTCGTTTCAAATCCGCATACGATTTTTGACGATCTGTGGCTGCTTTCAGACTTTCACGGATTACCTTTACTTTCTGTTCGGCATCCTTAATCAAATCAACTCCGAAAATTTTACTTTCACCGAGCTCGGTCCAAAACAATGGTGTACGGCATTTACGACCGTACAAAGCCTCGTAAGATGCCATCTTAATACTTGATTGAAAACTATTGTTGTAAGCGAATTCAATCAAAGGTAAATACCGTTCCCATGAACCACTGAACTCGAGGATGCAACATCTCAACATATCCTCAAGTATCTGAATTATCCGCTCAGATTGACCATCGGTTTGGGGATGAAAAGCAGTGCTAAAATGCAGCTTGGTACCCAAAGCTTCTTGCAATTTCCTCCAAAATCGTGAGGTGAATCTCGGATCTCTATCCGACACGATAGAAATAGGTACCCCGTGTAATCTCACAATCTGAGAAACGTACAATTCAGCTAGTTTATCCAATGAAAAATCCGTACGCACGGGGATAAAGTGAGCCGACTTAGTCAGTCTATCGACAACAACCCAAATCGCATCTTTCTTACTTGCTGATAATGGCAGTCCAGACACAAAGTCCATTGTGACTCGATCCCATTTCCACTCAGGTATCATGATCGGCTGAAGTAATCCAGAAGGCACTTGATGTTCCGCTTTCACTTGTTGACATATTAAACATCTCGAAACAAAGTCGGAGATGTCTCGTTTCATACCATGCCACCAAAACCAACGTTTCAAATCGTTGTACATTTTCGTACTCCCCGGGTGAATTGACATTCGGCTACAATGGGCTTCGTTCAGAATCATCGAAATGAGTTCCGAATTCCTTGGAACACACAAACGACTTCTGAACCTCAAACAATCATCATCATCAATTTGAAACTCCGATTCCTTGTTCGGAACACACTCAGCCCGTTTTGCAACCAATTCATCATCAACTTTCTGGGCTTCACGAATTTGATGAATCAATAATGGTTTGGCTTTTAATTCAGCTATTAACACATTGTCGGGTAGAACAGACAAGTGCACATTCATCGCTCGTAAAGCAAACAATGATTTCCGGCTTAAGGCGTCCGCAACCACATTAGCCTTTCCCGGGTGGTAATCAATGACAAGCTCGTAATCTTTCAACAACTCAAGCCAACGTCTTTGTCGCAGATTTAAGTCTCTTTGAGTCATCAAATATTTGAGACTTTTGTGATCCGAAAATACATGGCACTTTTCACCAAATAAGTAATGTCGCCATATTTTTAAAGCAAATACGATGGCAGCTAGTTCAAGATCATTGGTCGGATAATTTTTCTCATGTGGCTTTAATTGTCTCGACGCATAGGCCACCACTCGACCTTCTTGCATCAATACGCAACCCAACCCAAGTAGGGATGCGTCACTATAAATGACAAACTCTTTGCCTGATTCGAGTTGCACTAAAATTGGAGCTTCAGTCAAATAAGTTTTTAGTTGATCAAAACTTTTCTGACATTTCTCCGTCCATTCGAACTTAACATCCTTTTGAAGTAGCTTCGTCATTGGTGTGGCTTCATCGAGAAACCTTTGACAAATCGTCGGTAATAACCGGCGAGCCCTAGGAAGCTCCGAACTTCGGTAATATTTCTTGGAGGCTTCCAATTAAGTATGGCTGAAATTTTGCTCGGGTCAACTCGAATACCCGATGCGGATACCACATGACCCAAGAAGCTAACCTCTCTTAACCAGAACTCACACTTACTGAACTTAGCATATAACTGCTTATCCCGCAAAATTTGCAACACCAGTCTCAGGTGCTCAGCATGTTCGGTCTCATCTCTTGAATAGACCAAGATGTCATCAATGAACACAACTACGAACTGATCCAAATATGGTCTGAAGATCCGATTCATCAAATCCATAAATACCGCAGGGGCATTAGTGAGCCCAAACGGCATCACTAATAACTCGTAGTGACCATATCTCGTCCTGAAGGCAGTTTTGGGTATGTCCGATTCTCGAATTCGCAACTGATAATAGCCCGATCTCAGATCTATTTTTGAGAACATTGAGGCTCCCTTCAGTTGGTCGAACAAATCATCGATACGCGGTAACAGATATTTGTTCTTTATCGTCACTTTATTCAGTTGACGATAGTCAATGCACAACCTTATGGTTCCGTCCTTCTTTTTCACGAACAATACTGGTGCACCCCAAGTTACCTCTATCCGTCAATTCTTGCAACTGAGCTTTCAACTCTTTTAACTCGGTTGGTACCATACGATACGGAGCTATCGAAATCGGCGTAGTCCCAGGTACAAGCTCAATACCAAACTCTATCTCCCAACAGGTGGTAAACCCGGTAATTCTTCAGGAAAAACATCCGTGTATTCACAAACCACCGGCACAGATTCGGGTTTCTTTTCTAATTCTTTGTCATCAAGTACATACGCAAGGTATGCTTCGCACCCTTTTCTTACATATTTCTGGGCCAACATTGCTGATATTACAGCTGGCATCCCCTCCAAGTCCGTAGACTCAACTCGGATTACTTCGTTATTTGCGCACCTCAAATCAATAGTCTTGCTTTTGCAATTCACAACCGCATCATGCGCGGTCAACCAATCCAAACCAAGAATAACATCAAATTCATCAAACGGCAAAAGCATCAAGTCCGCCGGAAAACAGGAACCTCGAATTTCTAGGGGACATTTCTTACACACTTTGTCAACAAGCACGTAACGACCCAAGGGATTTGACACCCGAATTACGAACTCAGTAGACTCAATAGGTAAAGTCTTACTGGATGCTAAGGTTTCACATATGTAAGAATGAGTAGAACCGGGGTCAATCAAAGCAATTACATTAGTATCAAAGAGAGTGAAAGTACCGGTAATAACATCAGGCGAAGAAGCATCCTCGCGGGCACGTATAGCATAAGCTCTAGCAGGCGCACAACCTCGGATCTGGTCGTAGCATCTCTAGATCCTCTCTGACCACCACTAGCATTGCCCGTATTTCTAGATGGTCTACCTCGAGCAGTGGTAGCACCCGGTTTCCCACTCTGATTTACATTCTGTTCAGACAACCACGGGCAATCTTTAAGAAGTGGTCAACTGATGCACACTTGTAATAGGAGCGGTCATGGGATCTACAACTCCCTGAATGCCATTTACCGCAATATCGGCATTCCGTTCTGTCTCGACGTTCATTCCCAACACTGGCGACCGAAGTGCCTCGTGTACCCACAGGGGGTCGATCACGATCTCGTCTAAAAAGGCCCGAAGTGCCTCTGGACCGGCCTACATCATCTCGAAATTTCTTCGATGCCTGTTGAAGAGACTTTCCCGAGGATCTTTTACGAAACTCTCAGTTCTCACATCAACTTTTTGTTTTTCTTTTCTAAGCTCTTCGGCTTTACAAGCTCGCTCGACAAGTACTACGAACTCTCGTATTTCAAGAATGCCAACGAACATTTTTATATCTTCATTCAGCCCATCCTCGAAGCGTTTACACATGATAGCCTCGGACGAAACACATTCCCGAGCGTATCTACTAAGTCTAACAAATTTTCGCTCGTAATCAGTAACTGACATAGAACCTTGTTAAGCTCAAGAAATTCCTTCCGTTTTTGATCAACAAATCTCTGACTGATATACTTTTTCCGAAACTCAGTTTGGAAAAACTCCCAAGTTACTTGCTCTCGAGGCACAACAGAAGTCAGAGTACTCCACCAATAGTAGGCAGAATCGCGTAACAAGGAGATAGTACACTTTAGGCATTCATCAGGTGTACAAGATAGCTCATCGAGTACCCGGATAGTGTTGTCCAACCAAAATTCAGCTTGCTCGGCATCATCGCTATCCGTAGCCTTAAATTCAGTAGCCCCATGTTTTCGGATTCTGTCAACTGGGGGCTTATTTGACCTTATTTGATCAGTTACCGGAGGTATTGTAGGTGCGGGGGTGGTATTTGTCGGGAATGGAGGTTGTGGAACAGCCGTATTAATTCGAATGTATTGGTTGAACCAATCATTCATCACGCTATAGAAAGCTTGTCTAGCTCCATCATTCGGATTACTAGCATTAGGTTGAGAGTCCGCCGGCGCTGTCCCTTGTGCGGGAGCAGGCGCTACACTCTCAAGATCATCAGCTACCGCTCGGTCGGGATCGGGATCCATTACTATAAATAACACATTTGCAAATGTCAGAAATCACCCCACTATCAAATAATCACATAAAATGGCATGTATAGCTAGACCCAACGCATTACGGTAGTCCTAGAATCGACTAAACCGTAGCTCTGATACCAATCAAATGTAACACCCCCGAACCCGAGACCGTCGCCGGAGTCGAACACGAGGTGTTAACAGACTTCAAACCACTTATTAAAATTTTTCCAGACAAGCTGCCAATCTGCGTACTAGTCACTTTAAAAATCATATCTTGAGTCTGGAACTCGAAATCCAGTTCCGTGAATTTTCCCTGAAACTAGACTCATATGCCCTTCTACATATTTTTTTCTAGAATTTTTGGTCGGCCAATTAGTACAGTTTATTAGTCAAAGTCTCCCCTGTTACTGGGGTCGACTACACTGACCTTTGCGCATTACGACCTGGATATCTCCCGTACAGAGCTTCAATACTGATGCCGTTTGTTTCTATAGAAACTAGACTCAGAGAGGAATCCATACATATATGGCTTGACTCCTAATTGTCTCTGGTTAATTTGTAATGAATTTCCAAAGTCGGAACAGGAAATCCAGAAACCGTTCTGGCCTGTCTCACAAGAACCTGAATATCTCTTAATATACTGTTCATATGATTGTTTCGTTACTTTCATATGAAAATAGATTCATCAAGGTTCGATTACATAATTTATTCACTATTTAATTCCATTCCTACAAATTTTTGTGATTTTCAATCACACCACTGCTGCTGTCAGCATCTGTTTCAAGGTAACTTTACCTATTCGTGGTTACCATGGACCAACTAGGGTTTGTCATACATAGGTCCGCATATGATCATATTAGCCATTCCAATGCTGATCATTTGCTCAACACTTCCATTCCAAACCATAGTCACATCATGAAACCATATATACATACATAAACAAAATGGTCTAATGCCATACCACTTCTACAAGCCATTTTCGCATGGCTGTACACACATACATCACAAAGTACTTGAACAACAACAAGGTAGTCCTATACATGCCATCCAGAGTTCAACTAAAGTACAAAGGCTTGATAGTGTGGATGACTTCGACTTCGATGATCCCGAATCCGATATCTAACGAACAAAATCTATAAAACAGAGAGCCAAAGCAACGGGGTAAGCATTTTAAAGCTTAGTAAGTTTCAAGTAATGAAATCAGCTTTGACTAAAGTATTACATTCACATAGCTAAATGAATCACTTTATTAATACACATTCTCATAATCATGCTTACTTCACACTTCATCAACATATATACACACACAAGGTATCAACCCATCTAAAAGCCCAAAAGTTCGTTAGTCGATTGAACGAATACTATTTAAAACGAATCGACTTTCCGAAGCACATGCAAACATACCTTATCGTTTGGGTTTGTCGAGCGTATTAATTGAATTTTACAGCACAAAACGCTCACATTCATACCCAAGTTCTTCGGAATTTAGCCGGATATTACCACAAGCACAATTGCCTTCGGTCTTAACCCGGGCATAGCAACTCGCACGAATGCCTTCGGGTCTTAGCCGGATATATCAACTCCACAAATGCCTCGGTCTTAGCCCGGATCAAATCACTAGCACAAATGCCTTCGGGACTTAGCCCGGATCAAATCACTAGCACAAATGCCTTCGGGACTAGCCCGGATCTCATTCAAATGCTCATGCACACATAAATCAACAGTCTTGGCACATCCATATTTCATTTTCGTTACTAAGGCTCAAAACAAAACATTATTAAACCTTTCAATTCGGCTCAATAGCCACCACAAAGAGCATGATTTCAATTGGCTTTATAACATAGTCTCTATGCACATTCGGCTATCCGTCATAGTATGACTAATCATTTCAATATAATCAAGTAGGGTCATTACTCGAAGATTACCTCGGATATTTTAATAGTTGTGGATAGACTACTCGATCGCTTTTTCTTTTCCTTTATCAGATTTGACCCTCTTGGCTCTGAGCTGATTCAATAATAGATTTTATTAAATAACTTATCAATTAGCGATTCGATTTGATACATGTATACATACAATTAAGTACAAATGTGTTATTAATAGATATAAACATCATACATATGCTCTACTCAAGTACTAAAGAACATAATACTAGCTTAATACCATGCATAATCGAATTTATTTAGCATCATTTAGTTTTATAAAAATACACATATCATCCCAACTCGACACAAGAGTCAAATTCATCACTCAAACATCACACCAATTTATTTTAATATTTGGCGAAACCCTCATTGCTAAAAAAAAAAAAAAAAAAAAAAAAAACAAAATAAAAAAACATATTAACATCAAATCAATTTAAAAACACTATAACCTATATTCCTTAACATAAAGGCATTTAGTGACATTTTAAAAAAATAAATACCATTTCCATAGTATATTTCATGCAAGACCGTACCCTAAATCACCAACATTTAACTCCCAACTACTTAGACTTAACCTTCATACCCTTATATCTAATGTCATAAGAATAGCCGAATGTCCAAATTAACCAAGCTTAAAGATTTAACCTTCAACACTTTAATATTCCACAACCTATTCTCAAGGCTTCAAATATAAGTAATTAACATTTATACTCTTATGCCGAATTAGCTAACACTTATAATCCATAGCCGAATGTCATTAAACTAAACCACCATGAAAATTTTACTTATCACCTCATACCTTATTATCAAATGAACTAATTATGCTTAAAAAATAATATCAAAACCGAAACCTTTTAATAATTAAGCCTCTAATTATTTATTTCAATTACCCAAACGAAATTTCTCACATTAACACTTATATACCCATCAGTTGTTGAAGACAAACCAAAATCTCATTTCCTCCCTTGACAACCACAACCGAAAGCTCAAACCAACATCTAAAATTCCAAGTTTTCAATGGGCTAATATGGAACTAGCTAATTGACTTAAACAGCTAAAATTTCGAAAACTAACAAAATTTTACTAGCCTCTCAAGCTTCAAGTGACCAATGTTTTGCCCAATTCTTTCTTCAATTCGCCAAGAACAAAGATAAGCTTGTCTTCATTCTTTCTTTTTATTCTTTCTTTAATTTATTTCTTTTTGCATAAAATAATGGCCATTCTAATTAAGATTTAGTACATATAT